>NC_141162.1:67758412-67918412 GCF_053477565.2 Lygodium microphyllum
TATTAATTAGCACTACAAATCACCAAGAAACACTAACTAGTAATGGCTAGTAAGTAGAAAGCACCGATTAACACTAAGGAACACTAATTCGAACCATAGTTTGTTCTAAACTTCTGCAAAAGTTTCGAAAAAATATGTATGTTATCTGCTTAGATGGGATTACATACTTGGTTACCTGACTCAATGGAGGGTCCTACTCCAGTATCTGCTTTAATTCATGCAGCTACTATGGTAACAACTGGTGTTTTTATGATGGCGAGGTGTTTTTTTAAATTTGAATATCTACCTAGGCTTCGATCGTTATTACTTTTATGGGGGCTATGACGTTATTTTTTGCGAAAATCACTGGAATATTGCAAAACGATTTAAAGAGGGTCGTAGCTTATTCAACTTGTAGTCAATTGGGCTATATGATCTTTGCCTACAGCTTATTCAGTTAGCGTATCTCATTTGATGAATTACACTTTTTTTAAAGCATTACTTTTCCTGAGCACAAGTTCGATCATTCATGCCATGTCAGATGAGTAAGATATGCATACGATGGGAGGGCTTGCCATTTTATTACCTTTTACGTATGCTATGATGCTTATAGGGAGTTTATTTTTTATTGGATTCCTTTTTTTAAACTGGATTTTATTCTAAAAATGCAATTTTAGAGCCTGCCTACACCAAAAAAGTGTGACTTGATGGACATGTATAGTCTTTCTTTATTTGACTTAAAAGGGACTAGCTATATCATCTTTAACAATAGACTGCTATTACACTATGCTTTTCTATAAGGAGAGTATGAAGCGCGGAAAACGATGTGATAAGTATATGATATCGCATGGGATCCTAATGGATTAGCAAGACGGATCAACCATAATGAACTGCGCGATGACGCTTTTATAAAGTGGCCTCAAGTCTACGAGCTTTAACAAGGTAGGCCTCTGTAGGGATGTGATTTAGGATATAAAGTTTGGTTGTGTGCCCTGTAAAGGATCATTGGAGTATAGCACAAGATTCTTCACAAAGCTAATGTGTCAACAAGGCAACCCCAATGGGCTCTCCTCAGGCAAGTGGGAGGTTTAGTCGTGAGATTAGATAGCGTTCAATGGGCGGAAGACGATACGAAAAGCTATCAGCTTGTCTTCAAGTGGGATAGGCGATAATTTGCTGACTAGCCAGTGTGTTGACTCGAATCTTAGGTAGCGAAATGGGCCGATTATATCAACTACACAAAAATAGAAGTAATTGAAACCACGATCCTCTCAAAGGAGTCAGGATGAAAACGAATAGAGAATCTTCCTTTCATCGCCCAAGCACATTCGCCACTTGAGCCGTATGCGAGGGAACTTGCATGTGCGGTTCTTTGAGGGGGGGAAGCTCGAAAGAGCCCATCCTTCGTGATTATACCATTAGTGGCAATTTTGCCTTTTGGTTAGGAAGTGTTTCTGTTTTCTTTACTCCTCATTATTCTTCTCGTCTCTTTTTTTTTTACATTTTTAGCACCGACCAATTCATTTAAGCAAAACATCTTACGATGCCATGATGCACCTATTTTTATGGTCATCCCTTCAATTTTTCTTGCTTTTGGAAGTATTTTCGTAGGATACTTGGCCAAGGTGTGAACTGTTAGCTTATAAGTCGATTTTGTGACAAAGCGGCTATTGCTCATTCAACATGATCTGAGTAAAGTGAACAATGACTGAAGATTGGATGTGGGCAAAATTCCTGCCAATGGCTGAGATGTTCAATTGACTCTTTTCCCTTTGTAGGAGGTCTGGCAGTTTCTGAGTTACAGACAAGCGAAAAAGGGGGAGGAAAACAGGCCCTGGTGAACCTTCATAAGTGAACAGATGTAAGCTTTGCTGCCCAAAAGTATCCAATATTAACCACACTTAGGGACAGGCCAGGTGAGTGAAGAGTAGGTTAAAGGGGTACAAGCCATGTTAATCAATTATTTGCCTTGCATCAAACATCCAATGGGCCATGGACAAAAAAATGGCCACTACATAAAAAGACAATGTCCATATGACCACCCCATAAAGCACATTCTGCACCTACGGGCCGCTAAAATTATCCAATATACTCGGAACTGGAATATCCTAATAGGGTTCCTTTACGGTAGGCTGCCAAGCTATAAGCCCTATGGAAGCAGGATTTTTCAATAAGCAGAGCCCTGATATAATATGCTTACCTAGAGACTTGGGATTTTAGTGATTAATGAAGGGAGGCATAGAGAATAAGTAAGTTTTGCACGAAGAATATCTAAACGATATTTGAATTCTCCGGCTTATGACCGAGCAACATGATTGTAAACTTTGATGAAAAATTGACGCCCTTAGCATACCCTTTAATCTAGATGATTCATATAAAATAGAAAGGTAAGACTGTATCAGAACAAGTCACGCTCGGTGACGAAAGAAAAAATACCTTGAATCCCACATTCAAATGGAAAAGCTATAACATCCATTTGTGCCGGTATGGATAGCAAGGTAGATGAAGCAATCATTTTGCTTGGCTTCTTCGATCTTCATTCATATCGCTAACCACTGGACAGTTGAATTTTATGCACAAAATTGCTCAGACAAAGGTCTGATTGGGCAATAAAGAGTTCCCGATTGCATACTATATATGAGGAAAGTTATTTAGGTAATAGGAAAAGGTTTCTTTGCCCATTGTAAAGTTTACAAAGTAAATTTCAGTTGGCAAAAAGGACAACTTATAGGCTTAGGCCATGTCAAACGGAACTAATTTTGATTATTGTCCATCGATTTTGCCTCCACAACTCATTTTGCCTCCACAACTCATTTTCCCGTTCTAATATAAGGCACGTTGTCGTATTTTAGCGGATTTTATTTTTATCTGCCTACTTATTTTGCGGTAGTTTTTAAGTTTAATTAGAATAGACGATATTATGGCCAAGGAATGGAATCTTTGATGGAAACCAATGAAATAGGCACTTCATCTATAATGTAATCCCTTCATAGCTGCTGGCCAACAGAGTGGAGATAGCTTAAGAAAGTAGTCATTGTAAGCAAGTCGATTTCAAACAAACAGTTTTGACACAAATAAGATTTACCAACCACCACGTTGTACTTCATAGATCAAGAGGGTCACAGAACAGATCTAGGCATCCTTACTCAATAAAAATGCCAAAATCTAGTTGGATTACAGAATTGGACTCCTAAGGAAATATAAAGTTGGCTAAGATTTTCATATATGGTCCATCATGTCCGGATGGATCTCAAGCAAGCAAACAAGAAGGTTACTTTGCATTGTTATTTTTGAAGAAAATTTAATGGAATGGAAAAAACTTACTTTATTAAGCGACAGCTAATAAAATAATAAGCAAACACTTCTAATGTGACAGCACGTTTCAAAGACTAGACCATAAACTTTGCCATGTGGGAGCTCCAGACATAAACTTACTAACAGCATTCAATGTAAGGTTGCATTTGAAAGGATCGGGCTCAATAAATATTTCCTTAAGTGCCAAATCAAAAAGGCACGGTGAAAATTCCATAATTTCTAAACATTAACCTGGCTTGCATGAGCATCTAACCCAATTAACTTGTCAAATTGCTAGCTAAAGATGGAACAGGAGCTTTACCAAGCATAGAGCTTTTTTTTTTTCAAATCAATAGAACTATAAGCAAAGAAAAAAAGACTTTATAAGCAAAGGAGGCAGCTGGCTTAGCCTTATTTCGGATAGGAATTCTTTAAACAATCCGGATCTATATTTAACTATATATATACCTTTTAATACATTTATTTGAAATTGTTTAGAAATAAAAATAAGATATCAACTTTAACTCCTATATAAGTATGGCTATGCTAAATACACGCATTTTTTGATATTTTAGCTTATATAGATATAAAATTTATTTAATCTAAGAGAAGTCGTATGAGGCGTAAGCTGCATGTACGGTTTTGAAGCCGAGCCTTTCCGACAGCAATGGGGCGGCTTAGGAAGCGATATGATTATTGGTTTAGGTAGGGCAGCCATAGGCTCACCTATAGGAATACTGATTATGAAACCGCAATTCACATGCAAGGCATAAGACTTACTTGATAACTTGGAGACAAAGACGAGAAACCTAGCATGTCACAAAAGCGAGGCTCAAAGGATATTTGCTAGCCCTATTTAAGGATAAGAGCATGCCCTAACAAGCCTTGCAAGCTTCAAGATGGGACAAAATATATCTATTTTCCATACCAAACTACCAACCCCCACAATTAATTAAAGGAAAATACCAAGGAAGCGTGCAAACGTACATTTTCATATCCTTTGCCTTACTTTGCTGCCTAGAGGACAGGCCACGCATAAAGTGACCCCGACTTTGCCTTAGCATAGGGACAGATTATCCGTCTAGTGAAGGGAAACCTCAAGGGTAGCTATTGTAAAACATTGCAATCTATAGGTGACAATGGCGAGACTTGATAGGGGAGGGCAACCCAATGATTGGGAGTCGAAGGATCCATAGTACCTGTTACTTCGTATTTATCTTACAAAACACTGACTAACGAGAAAGGGATCTATATATCTGCGAGATGATATCAGGTCTCATAAGAAACCTTTGATGATATGTCAAGTTTCAATAAAGCAGAGAAAAAGTCAATATAAAGTAGCGATGACTAAAAATATAACCAGATTAAAGTATGTCATCATTAGCAAAAATCATGAAAAAATGCCTTAAGGCCTCTTATAGAAATATGGCTAATAGCCTATAGCGGGTTCAGATCGATAACAAACTGTGATAACAAAATTGCAGCGTCTTTATCACAAGTTATAAATGCACGTAATGTTGGCCTATTTTACGGTATATATTTGAACAGAAAAAAAACACTACCTTATTGACTGCTAAAGGAGTCAAAACAGATTGCCATAAGAAATGGTTATCAAGATGCTCCCAAACTTAATGCACAAGCTAATAAGGGCAATGATGCTTTTTATGTTTCAGATCATGAGTGCACAGGTTCATTAATAATATTTAGGCCTTAAGTTGAAGACTATAAGGCTAAGAATGGGGCCATAAGCTTCGATTGGCATTGAAAACAAAAATGAATTTTATATGCTATTTAATTTGAAACTGAAACCCAAGAAAAACTAATAAGACAACGGCCAAAAACACTTCGCTCCACAAATAATCCAACGAAGTGCGAAGATGGGGCAAAAGCTTCAAGGCCTGATAAGCTAAAAAAAGTGCAGAACACAGCAAGCAAGCGCTTCTTTACTTCATTGCAAGCAAAAAGTGGATAAAAAAGAAAGTATGATCCTTTGCTTCTTTTCCATTTAAGAGCCCCTTCTTTTCTGATCAAACGACGTTTGCTCTTAGTAATAAATAGCCTATGTGTCTCATAGCGGCCATAGGCTAATGTCGGCTAGAGAAGCCAATCTTAATTGGGTGTCGACATGGGGTCTCTTTATGAAATAACATATTTCACCAAGTATCAATTAAAGTAGAATCTTACTTTCTAACTCTCACTTGTTTTCCACATGGCTTGAGCACTCTTCTTAAGGCCTACAACATGAAAGGCTTATATATCCATGTCAATTGATCTACTTATTTCAAAGTTTTGTGGATCCAATTATTATTATAGATGTCAGTTCATAACACTTAATTAGTAAGATTTGGCAACTATTTAAACCTTTATCAATATGTTGTGGATGCATTTGTTATCACATATGCTTTTTTAGAATGATTAAGTAGTAGAACTTCGTAAATCTATAATCTATATCTTGTTCTTTGAAGGTGAAAAAGAATTTAGGGTAGTATATGGTTTAGCCAAAAGCATCCAACCATACTTTTTTCATAGTCACATACTTGTGTGTGTATAAATATGGCATATTTTACATGTATGGATTCTCCTCTCTCTCTCTCTCTCTCTCTCTCTCTCTCTCTCTCTCTCTCTCTCTCTCTCTCTCTCTCTCTCTCTCTCTCTCTCTCTCTCTCTCTCTCTCTCTCTCTCTCTCCATATTTAACTCTATATCTCAAGCATCCACACTCACATACACATGCTTATTATATAGACATCTCTTACTTATATATTCTCATACATATACACACATACACCCTCTTTCACTTGCTTTTTTAACACACTCTCTTTTTCTTATTTCATACATACATACATACTACTATTAACCCTCAGATGAACAAGGTGGAAAATTTAAGGCCAAGGAAAAAGTGAAACGAAAGACGAAGGCGCACCATGAGGAATTTGGAAACACAAGAAGTGCAAAAAAGTCCTAAATCAAGGAGAGAAACGCACAAGAAAAAGTGCAAGTCAATACTTTTGTAAAAGAGCGCAAGGTGCACCATGATTTATTTTAAGAGTTCCGGGCTCTCACCCGTGCAAATTGTAAATGTAGAAGGGTAGTAGGAAGGAAGATAGGAGGACAATGGGAAAAAGAGCCTAGGCCACAGCCAGCCATGTATAAAAGGTGATAAGGGGATGACCGCCCAAAATGGATTTAGGGTTTTATATATAAAGTTGAAAAGTGAATGAGAAGCTCATTCTTGTGTGTGGCCAAAAGTAGCTCTCCTCTTCTTCTTCTTCTTGCTTGCTAGAGCTTGTGCTTGAGAGAGAGTGTGTGAGAGTGTGAGGGAGTGAGTGTGTGAGGGTGAGGGACTGTGGTGGAGAAGCTCTCCATCTTCTCTTCTCTTCTCTTCTCTTCTCTTGCTTGCGGCAATGGAGCTTGGAGCGTAGAGCTTGAGGATCGAGCTTGCTTGAAGCTTGCACTTGGATCGTGGAGCTACCGGAGTGCTCAGGAGAGGCGACAACTCGATCGGGCATGGAGGTAAGCTCATACACTCGTAGAGAGAGATAGTGCATTGGCTATGTGAGAGGTAGCCATTAGTACTCGGCTTGAAACGCTTGAAAGAATAAGCGGTCTATGGGTCTTGGTTGTTGAGCTTGAGCTCCACCTCTACAACTACCTATTCCATTTGTATAGCATTCACACACCTGCGCACACGCACACTATTACTAGGTTGTATTTTCAATGCATGTACCATAGATTTGCTTGTATTAGTTTTTTCTAATCATCTACCTTGTTAATTTGCATGCATCAAGTGCACCCTATACATATCTTTTTCTTTACTAAGCTCCTTTTGCAATATGTGATGATTATAATATATTAACTCATATATTCCACTTTATGGTCCTCTTACATATACATTGAAATTTGTAATAATGTACAATGTAACACCCATTTCTTATAACCCAATTAAGTGTGTATTATTGCAATTTAATTTTTAAATTTGTCTATTGCTTCATTGAAACATATATACATTGTTTTATCTCTATCTTTACACACTTAAGCATCACACACGCACACACACACACACATTGTCTCTTACATCTTATACAAATGTCACTGTGACTTGGTATTTACTTTTTCCAAATATTTCTAACATATTAATCTTCCCAATTCCTTGTATTCCATCCCTACCATAAGGTTTTTGTCCACAAAAACAAAATGTGAACTTATTATACAATGGCTGGAATAATAGACATAACAGCGTATTACTTTATTTTTTTAGTCTTACAAATGATACAAAAGTGTTTGAGAGAAGCAGACCTTTGGATAAAATGAAGACTAAAGTAAAAGCCTTTTTATTATATAGTATCCATATGTCTTCAAAAAGAATCTTTAGCCACAAAATCTTCATGAAAGAGTGTCTTCATCTAGTAGATAGCTTGACGTGTAAATAGCCTTGCTAGATAAAATCTAAAATAACTTTCCAATAGTTGGTCCAAATGGAACATGCCACATATCAAAAGGAAGCTCTTTACTTTCGACCTATGTAAGTGGCACTTTGTTGAAAATAGAAAAAAATAAAATTTAACCTAAAATAGACTCCTATTCGGGTGTTGTTTGTAGCATAACAATCCCAACTATGACTAGCTCTTAGCCCGAAGAGTGTATGGTGAAGACAGGGAAACTCTTCCAATATATATGTAGATCTCCAAGAAGCATCCTCAAGTGGTAAACCCTTCCACTTAGTCAAATGCTCAATGATGTACGTGGAGTGAAGCTTCTTTTCCCATTGACCCGTGATCTTCTCAAGGACATATTGTATAAGATCTTCTTCATCAATATGAAAGAAGTAGATCATCCATATAATCAACTTGTGAAATCTATGGTTATGTGTATTCATTGTCCTTCAAGAATGGGTAAGGGCTACAGCAACCACTTGGCTTATGAGTGCTATCATTATTTTCTTGCCATGGAATACACTTAGAGACATAATTCTTCATATCCTTCCACAATCATTTCCAGTGAAAACTCTTTGAAATCTTGTCATAGGTTTTGAAAATACCTAAGTCTCTAGTTGTGGGGTGAAGAATGCAACTTCTCCATTATATTTTTCTCAAACTGAGAAAAATAAGGTTGAAAATCTTGCCATTAAACCATATGAGGCCATTTTCTAAACTAAAAATTAGAATTTTCCTTCATAATCCCTTGCTGTATTTTTTGAAATGCATAGCTACCAAAACATAGGCTTCTTGCAACTCTTCAATCCAATCACTATGAAGCTCAATAATGGCTAAAACTTTGCACGCCCACAATTGAGAAAGACAATCAATTGCTTTCATCTATTTTGGCAATGTAGATGCATAAGAAAGATGTGGAAGAAGATTCACAAATGGTCAACAACAAATAGTTCCTAGTTTCTATAGGTATTCAGCTAGGTCAAATAGCACTCAACATTGAATTATTAATAAATTACAATCTACATTTATTGGTCTTGGTGCACCACCAAAATAATATTTAGAGGATTAAGGAGAAGGGTTTTGCAAAAGATCATAAAAAAGGATGAGAAGTAATGTTATACCAAGTGTGCACAAAATGAACAAAACAGATCCATGTAACTAGCATCGACTTGAGATACTACTTAGTTGAGGGCCAAAATTGTGTGCTAACCATGGGTAGTGCTAGAAACATAAGCGGATAAAGTTTATCTTCATATGGCCATTTGTAATTACAATATTACATAAGATGTGTGGAATGGATTCCCTAGTTGTGTGGCCTATAATTACCTATTATGATTTATGGGGAACGGAATTCCCTAGCTATGTGACCTATAGTTTTCTAAAATAAAATGTGAAAATTTAACTTTTCTAGCTATTTATAGGGAATTCATATGACATACCTAGGGTTTCTTGCTATGAGATGTGAGGAATGTAATCCTTTAATATTCAAAAGCTCCTTGTGAGACCAAATGTATGCTAGCTATGACTAATCATAGACAAGATATAGGGGGCCAATAAAGTGACGGCCCCGTGTACTACATTGGTGGGCCCCCCAAATGGAATTGCAAGTAGGTCTGGTTGAAGAGAAAAAATCTAGCAATTTAATTGGAGCACTTGAAGCAGCATGGAGTATTAAGTTGACATGTCGTATGTTCCCCTGTTAGCCCACATTTTCCATTCTTTTGCAACTCCTATTTCAATGACTAAAAAAGTTATGTGTGTTCTGATCTCATAGATCTTCGAACATCCTAAATATAGATAAATTTTCCAAGGTCATCTCAACTATGCAAAAGCATTAGGGGAGTTTTGAGGTCTCAAAAATGCATTTTAGGAGATAGAGAGAGAGTGATCTAGACCAATAGGAGCAGAGCCTCCGTACCAAAAGTTCTATTTTTAAACAATGCAAAAAATAGTTTTACAAAAAGATATATATATAAAATAATATTACGACTTTCTATTATCAATATCTATTCTTAGCCTCTTATATTCGTGATTATGACATTCTTTGCATTAGTCTCGATCACTTTTATTTAATGATGTGTCTGGATTAATGATAATGATATGTTTAATCTAATTTCAAATTAATAAAGAGCTTGGCACTTATTTTTTTCCTCATTTCTTTTATCCCTCTCATGTCTTTTCCTCCTTTGTGGTAGCTTAGTCCTCTCTCTCTCTCTCTCTCTCTCTTCCATGGATACAAAATTTTGGCCTTCAACAAGGCATCCAAGCTCCCAAATCACATCCATATCAGTATTTAACTCATTCCAAAAAGATGGAAGATGGATTCCTACAATCATTAGCAAAGGCAGTTGGATCACCATGCAACAAGCAAAATGTAAGAAAAGGTAAAGATATGAGAGCTTGTTCATCTCTGCTTGGTAGAATATGATATTTCAAGCTTGGAGTAAATAAGAATATCATTAAAAAGGTACTAGTGCAACATGTGTTTATGCATAGAGAGCTATACTAAGTTTGAAACCTGGAACTTCAAATCTTCTAATGCATAAACCAAATTGTAAAGATTTGATTCTTAAAGTCTTTCTTTTCTTGAACTCGGTTTAAGGTTTTCCATTATAACATTTGTTCATTTATCTTGTAGATGTCTATTCCTCTAATCTGAGGAATGGTAACCGTTTGAGTCTATTGTTGATGTTCTACATATGATGCATGGCTTGATTGGAGAAGAGATGTACAAAGATAGAAAGAAGATAGAGCTTGCAAATAATGGAATATTCTTCTATAACCATTCTTATATTGTCCCCATTGCAGCGTAGCCAATGGGGATCAATATCCCCCCTTCCTTTGCCCGATTTTTCAAGCTTTGTGTGGCCTTCACCAAGTCCAGCTACTAGTGAGGGCTATAGATGTAAAATATTTTCTGAGATACAAAGAGCATTAAAACCTAGTATCTCAAGTAGGCTAAGCAAAGTTACTTTATTCATGCTTATTAATATATTTGTTGACTTCTTTTCAAATGTGAGATAAGAATAT
The DNA here is from genome assembly GCF_053477565.2 of Lygodium microphyllum. Taxonomy (NCBI): domain Eukaryota; kingdom Viridiplantae; phylum Streptophyta; class Polypodiopsida; order Schizaeales; family Lygodiaceae; genus Lygodium; species Lygodium microphyllum. The sequence goes on from NC_141162.1 coordinate 67,769,147, forward strand.
CAAAGGCCATGCTTTCAGTGAAGAGACTAACATACGATTATGTTATACAATTTGTTGATGAGGGATGGGACATTAGAACAAAATGAAAATTATATGTAAGATAAATCAAGACTCTATAGCATGTAAATATATGATTGCTACTCAAAATTTCATCCTTAGCTTTTATTATAGTAGATGGCATTATGTTAGTGGTAATCTGGTTTCTTTAGACCAAAATCTTGATAATTTTAGCAAAGATCCTATAGTGGATCTTGATATTTGTACAATGAGGACATTATTGCAATCCTAAAGGTTAGATCATCATGTATACTACATCAAGTGAGGGATTTATAGAATGAAGATATTGAACTACCATACCAACTTAATAACAAACTAGTAAGTTTTAATATCATATTATATCTACTTAGGTATATATCTAATTTCACTTCTTGGTTAATAAATATTTGTAACATTCTTCTAAAAAGATATCGACGAGAAGAGAGAAGAATATACAATGCAAGGATATTGAAGTATCAATATAAAATACATGTACAAATTTTGTGACGAATTTTTGTCAACCATCTCCATGACTTATACACAAGGGCTTATAAGTAATGAGGCAAAGCTACTTCTTTTTTTGAGAACTTTTCTTAGGAGAAGGGACATCCTTTCTTGGAGTCATTTTGCATATCTTTAATGCTTTGGTTGCCTTGGGTGTTGAAGGCATAGCTTCACCTACTGTAGTTACATGCACCTCCTCTCCTTCAATGTCCAAGCCCCACTTTTATCCATTCTTGTCAGTTGTATACAATTGACCATTATGTACTTCATGACATTTTCTCTTATATATCAAACATGCTCACTTGTATAGCAATCCCTTGTAAACTATCATACATTTGTAAGAAAAGATTTTTAGTTCATTGTTATTTTTTACAATGGACTATATTATTATCATCAATGGACTATTTTTCAATAAATCTCTATCTTAAAGTTATCTTTCGCATTACCTTTATAAGTTTATCATCATTGAGATAAATAAACTGAACCAATCTTTTGGCATTTACAATTACTCTCCAGCCACAAGAGGTTATCATCCTGATGAAAACACTACAATCAACAATTTGCTTCCTTTTCTTATTTCTTCTTTCTTTTATACTCCCTCCATTTATCAGCTTGCTCTTCTGTGGCCTTTTTTTCTTTCTCATGTAGTCTTGTGTCCTTTTCATGGGTGACATTTTCAACCTTAAGACCTGGATCATCTTTATTCTTTCTATACGAAGGCACATTTAAAATATCGAAAGCCTTCATATCGGAAAGGGAGACTAGCTCAAGGACCTTTGAAAACATGTATCTCAATCTCCTGAGAATTATCATGTCTTTGTCCATAAGTCTAAGCCTATATGCATGAGCTGCATAAATATAAGAATCTTAGAATAACTCAATCAAAAAATCTTTTATAGCCTCCTGAATACAGTTGAGAGCTACCCTAGTCCACCTAAAACTATCAAGACTATGCTTATCACAAATTTCTCTGGCAAACATCTGAAAATATAGTTTTAGAATTACATTATTCAAAGCCTTCATTGTACTTCTAATCTCCTTTAGGTATCTAACATGTTGTGAGAACCTTCTCCTGAGCTTTGATTTCCTTGTAAGTTTGGAAGGCTTGGAGGACTGATGAATCTTTGAAGCAAGACCTCTAGGATCACCTTTCTACTTCCTTGCAATGGCCTTAGTTCTAGCCATTTGAAACATCCAAAAAAACAAATAATACCTAAAAATTAGGACAAATCTTTAAATTTTTTATATAATGTTATCTACAATCACTTAGTAGCAAATAAATACTAATCTTATAGTCTACCTTCAATTTCAATAAAACAATGTAGGCCCAAGACATATGAAACACGAAGTGGCCTTCTAGAGACAAGAAAAACCTACACCCTCTCGCATTTCACATGTCACTTCTTTTTTGGATACATATTTCATCGAAGATAATTAATATCATGAAGTTTTACAAGTCTCACAATAGAACAATGGTCATCTAGCAAATCTCACATCTTATTCTCAATGAGTTCAATCCTTGAAAGAAGATCTATCTGAATGTTCACATCAATAATACTTAAATCTTATCCATCTAATTATTATTAACATAAGTGGAAGCAAAATTATCATTTTTTGTGATCTAGCTCTTTTGATCCATGATTCTATTTGAGGAAACTTGTGTTCCTCGCAACGTATGAAACGCGCGATAAATCTTGTTCATGGGGAGAGCCATGACTAATCACTTTTCATACATCAAGCTCTTTTTGGGATTATTTGGTAAGATTCATTCCACTGATTCAGAGCTAGCTTAGATTTGTTTAAAAACTTACATTTTCGAGGCCTTGGCGCGTATGCTGGGGTGATGAAACCTTCTTTAATTGCCTTGCGCGTTGCAAAATAATTTTGCATTGTGACCAAATTAGTGTTGTGTTGGTGTTATCGAGCATAGAAAGAGCATTGTCTTCAAAAAACTCTTTTGCGATTCAAAAATTGGGTTTAAAAAGGATGTTTGTTGACACGTGTGGCTGATGTAATGCATAGTTAATTTCACACATGCGACGGGTAGATCATTTTTGCCTCGAAACTTGTGCCATGTGTCACTTACGTTTTTGGCATGATAGCACTTTCATGGCTCTGCTTTTTAAAGGTAAAAGATAATTCTTAGCATTTTCTTTTTCATTTTAAGCACAACTCCTCTGAATCAGTGCATAGTACTTCTCAAACAAACATGCGGTGACTATTGGCATATGTATATGACAATTCAGGGTCAAGTTTATGTTAATATTTCTTCAACATATTTTGTTTTTTCTTCCACGAGCTATCTATCTTGCGTGCATCGCAAGCCAAACCAAGCATATTCTAACAAAAAACCACTTATTCTCAGCAACATGGACTGCAAATCTTAGGTATCAAACTTTTTCTTGTCATTTTTTCTCTACAATCTTGAATTTTAAGGCATTGGAGATTATCAAATTTGTAACCTTCCCTATGAAACAATTCACTAATGTATAAATTACGATTTTACCATTTGCAAAGAGTTTTGAAAGTTTGTTGTCGTGTTTCATGAGTCCTTAATGTCAATTAAGAACTAATCGATGAAACGCGAAATTGCATGCCTCCTCTACTGCTCAAGTAGTCAAGTCACTTTTTATAAGGCATTGTATATTGATCAATTTATCGTGTGTGATATCTTAGGGATTTCAACATGCAAGCTGAATGAAATAAGGTGTCATTGTTGAACACTAATCCGTGTTTGTTGGTTTAAGAGGAGAAAGATACATCATGAACTTAGAAATTCTATAAAGGGTTTTACTTAGTTTTTCTATCAATATTAATCTTGTACACATGTTAAACAATGTGCTTTTGATGTTCTAGATGCATTATTTGGACAAATTTTTTGGATGTATAAAACACAATTTCGTCAAGTTTTTAGGATTTAGTGATGTGTGAAACACGATTTTATGAATAGTGAAGCGGTTCCAATCATTGTTTTTGTGTTTTATGAGTCATGAATGTAAAACAAAATTTGATCGATGAGATGAAAAATTTCATGCTTTCTCTATTGCATAAAGGGCGAATTCGCTTTTTACAAGGCACTACTATTGTATTTTGACAAATTTAAAGTGTGTGATATGTTAGAGATTTAGACATGTAAGATGAATGAAGTGAATTATCATTGCTACACATTTTTTTGTGTTTGTTGGTTTTAGAGACGGAAGATAAAATTGTTATGTATTTGTTGGTTTAAGAGGAGGAAGAAAATACACTTTTCTCAGAATTTGTTAGTGAGCATGCCATATATAAATCTAAACTTTGGAGCCAAGAGTGAGTTCTTGACAGAATATCACGTAGTCAAAAATTCAATAAAGGGTTTTGGAGGAAGAGAATCTGGAGGATACCTGTGATGAAAAGCTCTTTGATTTTCTTCATGCAACTAGAAATTCATCTAGATTTGTTTACATCAAATATACGCTCAATGTTCCCTTTGATTAGCAAGAGCTCTTGAAGGATCTTGAAGATAAACTGAAGAATTTTAGGGAGTTTTATGATAAACATGTGGAAGGCCTAGAGATTGAGGGGATTTTCCATTATAGTGATGTAATGGAAGCTACCAATGCTGCTAGAATAACTTTGCAAACAAGGTTTAGCCTTATTGATGACGAGTTCAAGAAGTGAAAAGCATATTGCCCTTTTCATCAGAATCAGCATCAATGTCTTCTTGTACAGAAGGATATTGGATTTCTTGTATACCTTCAATATATGGATAGTTGTTCTTTAGATACAATACAAGAGAAGAAGATAGAGGATATTGCAAATAAAGAAGTTGAAGAGAAGGGGGAAATATTTTAGGAGGATATTGAGAATCAGATAGTGGATGGATTTGATGTTGCTTTGTTTAAAAGTGAGAACATTACAAAAGTAGAAGAAAAGGGTATAGAGTTGAGTGTAGAGATTGAAATAGGCCCTCTTGAATGTGTCTCGACATTTCCTAGTTATCTCATCACAAAAAGAGATATGTATTGCTAAATGATATTCAACGGCTTTTTGATCTTAGAGAATATTACTGCTTGGCAATCCTTGCAACATAGGGTCAAAATGATAATAATTTTATAGGTTATGAAGAGTTATTGCAAGCAACTCTTGATGTTGAGGGGGAGAATTTTCAAGACAACTCTGTAGCCTTACATTCATGTATTAATCAGATCGTGGAATACGAAAAGGGGAGATACCTACAGAGGAAGAGTTCTTACAAATTCAACAGAGACTTGGTATTGATAACATGGGGTATGAAGAGAAACTGAAGTCTCCATTAAATGAGAAACCAAAAAGTTCAATAAATCTTTATGATGATAGTCTTCTTAAAGAAGATGAAAACCCTAAGGTATGAAAGATAATTCTAAGATGTCCATTGTGATTTATATTAGAGTGTGTTATGCATTGTAGACAAATATTATTGGATATTTATATACTGACATCTTATACTATTGTGGTTTATTTTACAGATAGAAATTGAAGATGCAAACAACTTTCTTGGAAGAGCCAACAACTCAAGGCCATTGAAGCTTGGCAAAAGTCAAGGCCAGATAGAAATTGAAGATGTAAACAACTTTCTTGGAAGAGCCAACAGCTCAAGGCCATTGAAGCTTGGCAAAAGTCAATGCCTTGGTCATTATATTGGAAGCTTAAATAATCAAATAGTTGCAATTTATCATAGCAAGTTGTCAAGTGCTCCAAGCTTACCAATAATGGCTTTGAAAGCTATCTCCAAGGTGATCGGATCCCAAGTTTTCAATAGAGATTCAAACAATATAATTTTAGTGGAGAAGAAAGAAGCTGTAAGAGTTTTTGGCTTCATACCTAGATACAGTGGATCTAGGGTAAGATACTTTGGAGTTATTGGCTCTTCTTTGCTCTCCCATGTAGAAGATGCCAAGAACTTGAAGCTTCTTCCAGGCTATAGGAAGCAAGAGTTCCTAAAATGTACAGGTCTCATCGAGTGGGATGAAACAAAATATTCCTTTAGAGGACCTAGTGAATTACTTGAAACTAAAGACTCTTCTGCAACATAGTCAGACTAAAAGATGTTAAGTTTTCCATATCTTTGTCTAGTTTGTAACCATTCTAAATATCTTTGATTTACACAAGAGTTTAAATATCCCTCTTTTCTTCTTTGTGATATAGTGGATATAGTCCTTGCCAAAGATGATGTATTACGTGATGTGGTGTTGTCTTTGTGCCAAATTTGTATGTACCATTGAAAGACCTCTAATAAACTGTTTGCTTTCTATCTTCCACCTCCATGTCTTGTGTGTGTAAAGTGTTTTGTTCTTGCTTGATAATGTCTTTTTTCCATACCTTGGGTTGACTAGATAGATTGAGATCCATCTTTCTTGATAAAATATGAAGCATGGTTGTATAAAATATATTGCATAGTTAACAAATAAAGAAATTCAATTAGAAAACCCTATATGAGTCGCACAATAAAGAGACATACATATGCAAACTTCTTACCATATAGTGAGTGAAGTGTTGATTACCCCAAGCTTCTATCATTGCCTTTTTAAACAGGTTCAATTGGTTTTTAAAGTCTTTGAGATCATCATTATTCCACTCAATTTTATCACAACAAAAGAATACTTTGTCTAGTGTTTCCCAAACATTGGCTTTTCTATTCCGAGTTTTTCCATTATCATCATGATCCTTAACTACATTATGTAGCACTTCCATTGATTGTATTTAATAGTTGAGCCACTATTCTTAGAGTTTAGCTTACCAAGTCTCCCATGAAAGTCTAGGAACCTTCTAGTCTTCACTCCGCCAATAGATGGCTTTTTGGGGACACAATTGCCATCCTTAGACTTTTGAAGATTTGGTTCAATAACAACATTACCACCATGCAAACCAATTGTAGATAAGACTTTTTCAATCTTTGTTATAGCATCTGTTCTAACTTATAATGGCTTCAACTTCCATACAAATCATATATAAAGATGAACAAGCTTTTCAATTATCCTACAAAGCGCATGAAGTGTACAGATATGGGCATTCACTAAAGGAATATCTAGGACTAGCTTAAATTGTGGAACCTTGTTGTGCCTCAAGGGAGCTCTATTCCAATTTCTTGGGTTCAACTCTATAGCTAGGGATATAAAATATAGGCAAGGAGATCTAGAGTTTGCTCCCTTTGATACATTGTACATACATTTAAGTGTTTTTAAGTCACCAGCTATGTGCCACTCAATCATATTGTTTCCAAATTCTTCAACAAATAGCGCTTCTCCTGCTTGTTGTCTCTTAATAACATCATATATCGGTGTTCGATGAAAAACCCAATATAATACATCAAAATCCTCTGTATCTACTTTGAATGCTCTTATGTGTTAACCTTCTCAAATTTCTTTAGACCTAAAGTATATTTTAGTAGCTATTTGCTACCTTAGTGGTAGCATGTTTCGAAGTAGTCATACTTGCTCCTTTGACTCTTGACTCTTCCTTAGCTTCCTAGTAGTTGTTTTCCTCTTCTGTCCAACTTGCACCTTTAGAATCTAACTTCTCAGCTTGGGTTGTCTCATGACATGGTGTTGCCTCTTAAAATCTGCACAAACACTTTTCTTTCATGCTTCAATTGATGCTTCCTTTTTAGCACACCTTTGATCTAATGCAATCATCAGTGTACACCTGTCAAGTTGGATCATTTCGTTGAGATTAGCCCTAGCTCCATGATTCTTTGCAATAGTTTGATAGTTCTTTCATCTCTTCCTCCTCTATCATCTTCTTCTTCATCCTATGGATGGCATGCTTGCAAGTGCATGCGATCTGTTTTGATGTCTTATATCCTAGGTCAAAATATTCCCCCAAAGAAAGAGAAGCTCCCATACTTATAGACCTACTATCCCCTAGTCTTCCCATCTCATCCTCTTTGAGGCTCCTCAAGCATCCAACATCTTCACCACTTTTCTTCCTCTTCATGTGCACCTTGATACTTGCCTTCTAAGGGCTTATGGATAGGATCTCATTTAAGTAATTGTTCACACATCTTAAGGACACAAGTATAAACAAGTTATCCCATACACTCATATGCATACACAAAAGTATTTACATTCTTACACATATGCGTACACCTTCAAACACTCAATCTTGTATGCATCCACATCCCCAAACACATAACACTAATGGGATACTCATATATTAATAAAATATTCCTAGGTTCATTAAACCACCATAATATTCAACATAAACCAACCAAGCATTCAGTATATACTAGGTCTCTAAATACTCAAGTAACCATATTCACGTATTGATAACATAGGAGACAAAAGACACAAATAATAAGCCTCCACAGAGTATATAAGTATGAATATATAAGGATAAAATATCACATCTCTTAATTCACCTCCTAAAATCAATAAAAAACTACACTCACCCCTTGTGCTCTCATGAATCACTAAGAGAATCCTAATCCCTTCCCCTAATACCCTACTAGATGGGCTCATTCACGACCTTGGTGCTTCCTAACTAAACATGCTATTGTGATGAGCTTGATGCTTTGAACACAATCTTTGAAGATGATGCATGTTAATGGATTGTGTTGTGCAATCGAAGATATATGATGCACATAGGGAAACATGAATGCATTGAAAAGTCAATGCCTAGCATATACCACTGTGCAGTGCTCCATGTTATTATGAAAACTAAGGGATTCATTGATTAAAATTAAATTCCTTTAGGCTCATCTCACCTCTCAAAGAAAATACAAGGCTCCACTCCACCCCCCACTAACTAGCTCTTTGAATGAAATCAATGAATATTAAAAATTCTAGCTTATATAGGTGACGCATTCCTTATGACCCTCAACTCATCCATCCACCTTACTCTTGGCCTAGGGCTCCAAACAAGTGGAAGAGCATCTCGAAAGTGAGTGCAAGGAACTATACATGCACAATTAAGGTGTACTCTCGAGTGCACATGCAACTATAGTTTCATATAGTTGCAACAAGCCTCATGCTATGCTCATGCTCATTGATGGTGTAATATGTGCATCTTCTTCTTCCTCAACATGGTTGTAGTAGTTGAAACTCGAGGGAGACAATGCCCACACACACTACATAGGAACAATGTTTCAATGTTGTGCTCGTGCATCGAGATCATGCGAAGTGCAAGCTTAAGGCATCAAAAGTTTATTTGATCTTTGCTTGATGTGCATATTCATTGACTTGGCTCCTTTCTCAAACTTGCTAAGCAACATCGTCTTGGCCTCCAAGGTTAAGTGCATTGTTGAAAATGTAAACCAACATAGGTATAAAATTCTAGCCTATCAAAAAGTTAAGTTTAATTAGATTACCAAAACTCGAAGATACAAACCTCTCATACAACCAAAACCCTAAATAATACCTTCTTGATGTAGAACTAGGGTTTTTTTTTTTTTTTGGAAAAGCGTAACACCATGATATTGAAAGATCAATAGGAATTATAGTTAGTGAAAATTTCTTATCCATCTTGATACCTTATTTTAAAGACAAATATAGCATGAACTCAAGTCCATATCTCCCTTGCTTATTAATTTTTTGTATGTATACAAATTTCTAAAGATATTTCCACTTTCTAATGTTTGTAAGGTAGATTATCCTCATCATGACTCTCCATCTTGCAAATGCCCATTTGTCCTATCTGAGCGTTAATAAAAACTCAATGGCAATGCATAAAAGGCCAATATTTTGAGCCTTCAAGAACATAAACTATACACAAACTTGTTGGAGAAGAAGCTCAAGCAATATTAATCTCTGTTGATTTGCTTGGTTCAAGATACTCTTGATCTAAATTTGGTTTAAAATGATCCAAACTTCATGGTCAAAGTATCATGTGATGAATTGATTATTTCTTATTGATTTATGGGTATAAACCCAATCGCATTGCTATTAGAACTAAGTTTAGGATTCTTGAGCTGTGGTACTATAGTAAATCCGATGTATTTAGTTCAAAAGTCATGCTATTCGATTATAACTTCACTATCATTCTAACACTAATGTCACAAGCCAAAGAATAGAGAACATCCTTAAATATGACAAATGGAGTGCAATTTTACAGCTCATACTCTAACGTGCCTACCTAACAAATCTTGATATCATGTATAGTCCATCAAGATGTAATCAAGATAATTGCCATTTGAAGATCCTTAGAATAATAAACATTAGTAACCTCAAATTATTTGAGTCTGCCTCGTAGGGAAAGCTCCACCTCATCCCCACACGGATCGTAACTTGAAAATGAGGATTTAACTTAAATACATAGTCTTCTATTAGCCATCTAGCATTAGATTCTAAGCTTATTGCATTGCAATCATTCCCCAAGCTGAAGCAAACTATTGTTGTACTTAGTTCAAACAGAATGAGAAGCAAGGGGAGTGATTACCTTGCTATAGGAAAGATCCATTAGGAATCTAATAACCCACTTCCCTCTAGGAGAATTTTTAGTTTTCTAATTATCCTAACATGATTTAGTTTCATATATAAAAAGTAGCTTGGTTAATTAATCCATTAAACCATTTTCTTTCACAGACTCCACTTGAAGGGCAAAGAGTCTACCCTCAACTACTAGCATCGAGGCCTTCTGGGAGATCCACCTTGGTTTGTAGGGGTAACCTAGTCCTAGCATGTTCAAGGAATTACAACCATAGCTCCCTACCTCCTTGGTGCCTCCTAGCATACAACGGGTCCCTATGTAGACACCTCTCAAGTCCAGTGCTAGTCCTAGGAATCCATAACCTTGGGGGAGGTCTAGTATACACATGCACTAAACATATTTTGGATATATTATCTCTTAGCATTCACAAGCAATACAAATAATTATTTTAATGCAATAAGAAATATAAAAAATATATACTTGTGCATGAGTACCATCTAAGCCTTGAGCTTACAAGCATAGGGTTTGTTGGTTGAAGTCATGATTTTAGGTCTCTTCTTATCTCACTTTAGGAAAAAATGATGCTCTATTTGAGCATTGAGGGTTTATTTCAAAGAGGTTAGCTACATTAATTTTATCTTTAACTTTAGAAAGACCTTGTTAAACAATAGTTCTAGTAAATTGGGCTAATACCTTTTGTAATTCTTCTATTAAATAGTTATGTTAAAATTTTAACTTTCTTGGAATGGATACCTTAAACTAGTCATTTATCACTAGCAAAAAAAACATCCAATTTTTTAAGAATTCATAAGAGAAGAATAGATGACATCATAAGAGGGTAATTCTTATTTTAATTTCCTCCTAAGAATCTATAACATCTTATTTGTCTACTTTACATCTCAAGTACCCACAAGGATCTCAGAATGCCTAATAGTTGTGATTTAGATTATTGATATTATTTATCTAGTTTCCTATTTTTATTTCATCAAAATTACTTTGAAATTTGAAGAAACAACCTAGACTTGGGAATAGGGATGTCACTAGCATATGCTGCATCTTATCCATCTCTAATGTTTCTGTACTTTGAAGCCATCTCTTTGGCATGTTCCTTGCCTTACTTCTTCCTTCAATCTTTTCACACTTGAGTTTCTCAAATTGAGGCTCCTCATGTTAGAAGAATAAGCTCAAAGGAAGTATAGGTCATGTTTGAGTAGAGAGAAGTTTGGCTTACAAGAGTAGGCCTAGTAGTAAGGTGAGAGGGGATATGATGGATTTTTGGGAGGGGTTTTGATGTTATCTTTGGATAAAGAATAAGGGAGGTGACAAGGGTGAGGTGATGATGATAGGGGATGAAGAAGAAGTGGCATGGGAAGTCGGGTTTCCTTTAGAGTGGGTGGGTGAGACTAAGAGAGAGGCAAGGTAATCTATAAGGAGCATGTCAAGGCAAAGTGGTTGATATCAATTCTCTAGTCAAGATCCCCTCTTCATCAATTTATTACTATTTGTTTCTCACTCTCCCTCTCTAATTCCCTCCTCTCTCTATCTCTCACTTCGAGCTCACTCCCCCTTCCTATTTCTCTATTTTGATATGTGAATAAATAAATGTAGTTAAAACTCTCTCTTCCTCTCTATCTTCTCACTACATCTACCTTCTCACTCATTCCTTCCATAGCCATTCCACATCCATCACCTTTTGCGATACAATGGAGAAGGATCATACAATCGATGTAAGGTATGCATAAGTTGATCCCTCCATCCAAAATCTAGGGAATGCACAGCTAATGTAAGCATAGCTTGGAATACAAGGAAATGCCCTAAGCTTTATCATTTTGATACAAGCTCATCAAACATTAATGAAAAAATAAATAATAAGGAATCTCTTCTTAATTTAATTCTTATCTAACCTTAATGATTTGTAAGCAATATTTTTTCTTCAATTTGATACCATGTATAACGTGCCTACCTAGCAAATCCCAGTAGCATGTACCTTTAGTAGTCCATTAACAAGTAATCAAGGTGATTGCCATCTAGAAATCCTTAGAATAACTGAATATTTGTAACCTTAAACTACTTGAGTCTACCTCGTAGGGGAAACTCCACCTCAACCCCACAAGGGTTGACGTGAAAGGAATCTAATCCAAATAATGTAGTTTCCTATCAACTGTATAGTGTCATGTTCTAAGGTGGATGAATTGCTATCATCCCTGAAGTTGAAGAAAACCATTACTGCACTTACTTCAGAGAGAGTGAGAAATGAGGGGTTGTGATGCACATCGATCCCTCTACCCATAAGTTATAGTCTCAACTCTAGCCCCCTATAATAGCACAGTTGGGTCTAGGGTGATGCACTAGGACAACATTCAAAGTTCAGTATTTCCTAACTTTGACTAATCTAACATTCCAATTTTATGGAGGCCTTAGCAAATCGAGACTACCCTACCATAGGAAAGATCCATCACAGATCTAACCACCCACTTTCCTCTAAGAGTATTCTTAATTTTATAATTATCCTAATATGGTTTAGTTCAACATATAAAAATAGCTTGACTAATTAATCTACTAAACAATATTCTTTCATGTAAATTAGGCACATGTAAGAACACAAAAGAAAAGAATCATTTTGGAAAACTACAAATATTTATTTTGGTATCTTGAGTTTTATTCCAATAAGTGTTCCAATCCATATCTGATCTCCACTTAAAGACCAAAATAAACCTTAGAAGTTCAACCTCAGCTAGTATTAGGGCCTTCCGAAAGATCCACTCAAGCATGTAGGAAGTAACTTAGTCCTAGCATGCCCGAGGAATTATGGCTGGAGCCCCCTTGGCTCCTTGGTGCCTTCTAGCACACAACAGGTCCCTATGAAGGGGCCTCTCATGTTTGATGTTGGTCTTAGCAATCCAGAGTACAAACTTAGTAAAGAGCTAGTGTATTTAACCCTGGGGGAGACCTAATGTACATATCCAATTAATTAACATATTTTGAATATATTATTTCTTAGCATCCATAAATAATACAAACAATTTTTTTAATGCACAAACAATATGACCAAAATATACTTTTGCAATGGTACCATCTAAGCCCTAAGCTTACAAGCATATGTGACGTTGCTTTAAGCCATCATTTTGGGTCACTCATTATCTTGCTTTAGGAAATAATGATGCTTTATTTGAGCATCGAGGGTTTATTCAAAAGATGTTAGCTATATTATTTTCATGTTTTAACTTTAGTAAGATAACTTGTTATACAATCCTTCTAGAAATTTGGGCTAATATATTTTCTACTTCTTCTATGAAATAGCTAGGTTAAAGTTTTAACTTTCTTGCTGGAACAAATCCCTTAAAGCGATCATTTATCACTAGCCAGAAAAATCCCAATAATTTTAAGAATTCGTAAGCAAGGACTGGATGCCATTACAAGAGGGCCATTCCTATTTGAATTTCCTCCTAAGCAACTATAACTTCTTGTATGTAGCTCCCTCACCCACGGTTTGGGCGTCGTGTTGATGCGCGTTGATAGCTCCACCCACCCTCCGTGACATGGTCCCTTGCTGAGCCCGTGCAAGCTTGTAAATGCTTTCTATCTATGAATATGACTTGAAGCCCCCAAGATGGGCCCTTTGGTAAACCTCGCGTCGTGTTCCATTCCGTGTCACGTTCCGTGACGTGTTGAGGTGCCCCGTGACGCGTTCCGGGGTCAAAATGCAAAAGTTCCAGAAAGGGTCTAGTGCCGCCCCGGGGCCTAGAAGGGGCCCCGAAAGGGTCCCGGAAGGGTCTCTGAGGGTTGGTCCATCACACTTGCATAGTAGTTGTGATCTAGCTTATCGACATTATTTATCCAATTTTCTACTTTTATTTTATCAAGATTGCTTTGAAATACAATGAAACAACCTAGACTTGGGTTTGCATGATACAGACGTTTTTTGCATGTGCTACCTCATGTCCAACTCTAGTGTTTCTCTACTTTGGGGCCATCTTAGTGGTACATTCCTTGCCTTCCTTCTTCTTTTATTCTTTATCAGACATGAGTTTCTCGAATTGAGGTTCATTGAGTTAGAAAAATAATCTCAAAGATGTTATCATATTTCAATAGTGATGTGTATGGACACACTTAGGACCATTGGGATTTTTTTCCCCTCTTTAGGAGGTTTTTCCCCCTTTTCCTTGTATATATGTCTATTTACTTTAGGGAATACATAGTGTTGTAAATATTCCTCTCCCACACATCTCAATATTGAGTTGTGCTCTCTCAAGCTTCATTATCTTTTAGATATATACTTGCATTCTTGCAATTCTAAATTCAATAATTGGTATACGAGTGGGCTTCTATCTCTTGGGAAAAGTCATCAACACCTTTCTTAGATTGTTGGCATGAGATTTGACGAACAATCTTAGGTTGACATATATTGTGGGATGTCCCTTTAGGATTAGGTGCCATTATATTTTTTATTATGGTCTTTTTTGGCCTTTGTTTGCACTACTTCTAACACTTCATATTCTATTTTGTCCTTTTTGGTAAAATGTTTAAGATCCCTTAGAGTTTCCTTCATATTGGCTGCATAGCATATATTGGTTTTGTGCATATTTTCCTTTATATAAGCAACTTTTGCATCAAGTACAATCAATGGCCATGGTTGGGAACAATGATATATTTCATATGTTGGGTGTTGAGAAAAAGTTAGATGGAACCAACTATCCATTATTGTGGGCCTATGTGATGCATCATGTAGTGGTTGCAAAGCGGCTTTGGAGCATTATACATGGAATTGAAAGGCATCTTGTTGTTGCTACTTCAGAAACTATAAGTGCAAGAGAAACATTAGAAATAGATGTCATTGAGGATGTTGCAAGTTTTTCTCTAGTTTATATTAGAGCACCACCACCACCTACTCCTAAGTAGATTTGTTGGGATGGAAAAGATATAGAGGCTCATGCTTTGATTGTGTTGTCTATGAAACATACCATCATCCCACATATTTGCTCATGTACAGCTAAGGATGCTAGGAATACACTTGCACGTTTATATGAAGGAAGAAATGAGGTTTGTGTTGCTTACCTATGTAAGTAGTTAGAGAGTAAACATATGGATGAAGGTGACTCCATAGGCAATTTTTTGACAAAGGTCGAAGATCTTAAGGAACAATTGATTGCTACATATGAGATCTTTCCAGACAATTCACTTATGTAGACTATTCTCAATGGTTTTTTTAATTCTTATCAAAGTTTTGCACGTACTCTTCGTTTGATGATGAAAGGAAATCTAAATGCATTGTCATTTCATGATTCGGTTTTGGTTTTATTGCAATAAGAATCATCTAGGAAAAGTAGGTCAATTATGCATGATGCAAATCAAGCTTTTGTGTCTAGTCAGTAAGGTAAAGGAAAAGCTTCCTTTTTTGCTAGTAAGCAAAAATCCACAAATGTTGTTCAACAAAGAAAGGCGATAAGGATGAGAAGAAAAATGAGAGTCAGATGTTTTTGTAAGTATTATAAGGCAAAAGATCATGTCATTAAGAATTATCCTAAATTGGTTGCAAAAGAGGTTAAGAAAAATGAGGCTAGTATTGCTATTGCAAATGCCTATCCTTCTAAGCCAAAATCACTAAATGTTGTGTAGGATATAGAGTAGGCATTTAGTGCACAATTAGTTATGACCCTTCTTTGCATGGTCCTTGCATGTCTCTTGTGAATTCTGACGTATGGTACTTTGACAATGGTGCCATGAAGCATATTATTTCTTTACATATTTGTTCCAATAACTCATTTTATCATGTTAAAGGAGTTGAAAATTTTACGTTGACTACTATAATTTGCAATACTTTCATACTTATGGATACTTTTATGTACTGGAGATATAAAAACAATTGTTGTCAATTTTTGCACTTGCCAAGTTTGGCTTGATCATGAAGTTTATTCATGATAGATGTGCAATTCATGATCTCTCTTATGGTGATATAATTATTGCATTTGATCCACTATGTCATGGGCTTTACAAGCTCAATCATTATGGTAAATGTGTAGAGGATGTGGCCAGTGGAGTTGGCAAATTCACAAGCTATTTTAGATGCAAAACTTTAGCATGCATGTTTTGGTTATTTGAAATTTGCTAGTTTGTTGCACCTTAGAAATTTGATATGTTGTCTTTAGAGGTCAAATTTTGGTATGCATGTTTTGGTCATCTGAATTTTACCAATTTGTTGCATATGTAGAAATCTGATATGGTGTCTTGATTGCTCTTGAGACACCTAGAAAACACATTTGGAAAGGATGTATATTAGGAAAAATGCTATATTCTTCATTTCCAAAAGATGATTCAATGAGATCTATTCACAAACTATAGCTTGTACATAGCGATGTTTGGGGTCTAATGCAAACATCTTTTGGCAACTACTTGGACTTTATGACTTTCATTTACGACTATTCTAGGCATGCATGGATGTATGGTTTGAAAGCTAAGTCTAAAGATTTTTATACTTCAAACAATTTGTTAGCATGGCTAAAAATTCATCCAGATATAAAGTGGACACTCTCCATTCAGATTGAGAGGAGGAGTAATATCTAAGGATTTTAATGCATACCTATTTGAATGTGGGATAAAACACCAATATATACAATGTTGTATATACCATAGAAAAATGGTATAGTTGAGAGAAAAGATAGATCACTCATGGGCATGGCATGATGTATGATTAAGAGTCAAGCTTTGACACATAGTTTTTGACTTGAAGCAGTTTTATGTGTAGCCTATGTACTTAACAAATGTCCCACTAAGGTTTTGCAATCTATCAGTGCGTATGAGGCATGACATGGCAAAAAGTCATATGTGGCTCACTTGCATATTTTTGGTTGTGAGTGTCCAAGGGATTCAAGCATGAGAGGGGAAATGACTTTGATAAGGTATTCTAACTAGTATAGTCAATATGACCACCCTTCAAATGGTATATGCATTGGTTATAAGGGAGACATGGAGCTTTTTCATGTGGATGTAAGAATAGATTTGTTTGATGAGATATTCTTAGTAATGCTAGTCAAGCTGACCACCCTTCACATGGTACTTGCATTGGTTGACAAGGAAGACATGGAGCTTTTTTAGATGGATGTAAAGATAACTTTCTTGAATGGAGATTTGTGTGAGGATATTTATGTGCAATAGCCTGAAAGGTTTGTTGTGAATGTGTAGCAGCTTAAAGACATGCAATCAAAACAAATTGTGGATGGCTTGCCTAAGTTTAGAGTTAATGGGATGCATAAAGTATGTGAAGCATACCAATTTGAAAAGCAAACAAGGCATGTGTTTCCACACGAAAAGCATGTATGTAAGAAGCCACTTGAATTGATGCATTCTAATATGTGGGATCTTACAAAGATTGTAACTTTGAGTGGTTGTAAGTATTATATTTTCTTGTAAAGTATTGGTTTACTTTATGCATGAGAAACACGAGATATTCACTTACTTTAAAAGCTTTAAATATTTGGTTGAGAAGGAGACAGAGTTGCATATTAAATGCCTAAGGTCGAATGGAGGGGGAGAATATCTCTCCAATAAGTTTTTTTATTTTTTATAGACAAATGGTATACATAGACAATATATATGTAGATATACTTTGCAACAAAATGGAGTTGCTGGCGAAAAAACATGCATATTGTTGAGAAGGAGATAGAGTTGCATATTAAATGCCTAAGGTCGAATGGAGGGGGAGAATATCTCTCCAATGAGTTTTTTTATTTTTTATAGAAAAATGGTATATAGAGGCAATATATATGTAGATATACTTTGCAGCAAAATAGAGTTGCTGGCGGAAAAACATGCATATTGTAGAGATGGCTCATGCATTGATGTCAGCAAGAAACTTGTCTCATTACTATTGAGTTGAAGTAGTTGCTATTATTGTATACATTATGAATAGGACACCCACGGCTGTTGTACATGGTATGACACCCAAATAGAAGTTTATAAGTAGAAAGCCAAATCGAACCCATTTGAAAGTATTTGGATGTGTTGCTTATGTGCATATTCCTAATGAGTTGCACAGTAAATTCGATTCCAAAGTAGAAAAATACATATTTGTGGGATATCCTCTCAAGCAAAAGGGATATATATATTATAACCCTGTTACACATGAGCTGAGAGTTAGCAGGGATGTTGTTTTAACTGAAATGAGTAGCCAGTATAGTAATGTGTAGAATGCAATTGGCACTAATGAGCATGAGAATGTGGTAGTGGAAAAAATAGGTTAATAATCACAGCCATTGAGTGGACCACAAGAGTCTCCTAGTTATGGTTTGGTTAATAAAGCTTGGAGTGGTAGATTGAGGTCACAAGTTACTCCACCAAGTACATCACAGATGTCAAGAAAATGTAAAGAGAAAGTTGGGGACTCACCTATTATGACAAATGTATCATCAGGTTTTGATGTTGATTCAGATAGCTTTAAATAGAGCTTGGATGAGGAGTTTGGGATTCTGTCTATTAAAACACGAGGTGTACGGAAGGCATAAGAGGATGATAAAGTAGCTAGTAGTGATCTAGGTCCACCTAGGTCAAGTAGAGTTAGAAAACCAATGCAGCAATTGACATATGATGACTATGTAGCTCATCACTATGCATACATAGCTAAGGTTGTATAGGATATAAAATCCACTTATTTTGAGGATGCAGTGGGTAATGAGTATTGGGATCATGCTATGGATGAAGAAATGGCTCCACTTAATGATAATGTCACATGGGAGTTGGTATCTTTACTTGAAAGTAAGAAAGCTATTGGATGCAAATGGATTTATAAGATTAAGCATAAATCAGATGGATCTATTGAGCATTATAAGACACAATTGGTTGCTAAAGGGTATGCATAGACTCATGGTATTGATTATGAGAAAAAAAAATCTCTAGTGGCTAAAATGGCCACTATAAGGGCTATCATAGCAATGGCTGCATCAAAAGGTTGGATCATACATCAAATGGATGTTAAGAATGGCTTCTTGTAGGGGGAGTTATAAGAGGAAGTTTATGTGGAGTAGCCACTTGGTTATGTAGGTAAGAGTCATCCAAATTATGTATGAAAGCTTCATAAGACCTTGTATAGGTTGCAGAAAGCACCTAGGGCATGGCATGACAAGATTGCAAAATACCTTGTCAACATTGGATTGCATAGAGCACAGGTTGATCACTCACTTTATATATATGAGAGTAATGTAGGTATTGTAGTCATTACTATATATGTGGATGATTTGATCATTGTGGGAGATAGTGAGATAGAGATTGACAATGTGAAGGGTCTTCTCAAGTTTAAATTTGAGATAAGAGATTTGGGAGAGATGCACTATTTTCTCAGCATAGAGATAATCAGAACTCCATAGGGTATATGGTTATCACAGGGACAATATACATTGGATATGTTGAAGAAGTATGATATGATTGATTGCAAGCATAATTCTATACCTTTGGATGTTAATACTAAGCTTAGTGTACATGAGGGGGACTTTATTAAGGATGTCATTATATATTAGAAGATTATGGGTAGCCTTATCTATTTGACAATCACTAGGCTAGATCTAAACTACACAGATGGTTTGGAGAGTTACTTTGTGTAGCTTACAAGGAAGCCACATTTGGATGTAGTGCAGTACACATTGTACTATGACAACTCCACATTAGACTACGCCTTATTCTATGGTGTAGGTGTACCATTGGACTTCTATGGTTATATAGATGTAATTTGGGCAAGTATTTCAGACAAGAGATCTATAGGTGATTTTATGTTTTCCTTTGTCAATGCTACTATTACTTGGATTAGCAAGAAGTAGCCAACAGTTGTCTTGTCTAGTACAGAGGCAGAGTACAAAGATACTGTAATTATAGCATGTGAGGTAGCTTGGTTACATAAGCTACTTAGTGATTTAGGGATATAGGTGAACAAGAAGATTATAATCTATTGCGATAGCCTTAGTAGCATTCAATTGGCTAGGAACCCAGTGTATCATGCACGGACCAAACACATAGAGGTCAATTGTCATACTAGCATTTTCAACAAGGCCTTGAGAGCTGAGAAGCTTCAATGCTTCAAGGCTATGCTTGGAGTTCACAAGCTCAAGCTAAGCTCGAGGGGGAGTATTGAGATGTTGAGCTCTACATTATAGCTGATATCCAGTACGTATCTTGATTATGCAGCAAGATATTATTCACTAGCATGTTAGGTGACCAACATGAGGATATACCAGTGATTCTATAGTTGGACTACACCCACGTAGTCTATCCTTGGTTATGGTGCATTCATTGTGCCATCTCTTCTTTTCTCAGTGAGTTCACACTTAGTGATTCCATGTACATACATTATGGCACCTTCATATTACTCTTTTATCATGTTGTAAACTTACTTCCTTTGTGTGGAGAAGAAGAAAGAAGAAGAATAAGATTTTAGCCCTATCTCTGTGTGTCCTCAAGTCTCCACTGCTTTTATGCATGTACTCTTGGTCTTTTCACCTCTCTTCCCTCTTGTTTGTTTTCAATATATGCTATTTTTCATCTTTAGGATCGTCAAACTAGTTTATTTAAACTAGTCAAGGAGAAGCTTGTAATGCTGAACTTATCTCTTTGAGATGTACATAGTACAATATCATACTTTAGAATTATCGCCCATACATAAGAAGTTTTAGACAAATTCCCATTATGACTTTCACATTGTAAATTACAAAAACATGGAAGGGAGGGATTGTATGCACTCCTAGCTAGGTGTGGATAGGGATGGAGGATTGGCCGCTCAAGGTGGGGATCGATAGCCCTTGGCCCCCTACTGCATTTAGCTATACATGTGGTGCCTCCCAAGTAGAAGCTCATGATGTTGAACACTAAAGGGAAAATAAAGAGAAAAGAGCCCCCTTTTTCCATGCAAGAAAACCTCTGACCGATAGCCCCTTGTCCTACACCTAGTTGACTGTATGTTTTCTCCCTCATAAAAGCTCATGATGCTAAACACTATAGGTAAAAAGAAGGGATCTCTTAGAGTCCAAGCATATGCAAGCTCACAACTTGGATTGATGGCATGGATGAACTTGTAGATTAGTGGTGACACATGGGTATAACTGATGGTGGACTTAGAGCCTGATGGGTTGTGTAGATGAGAGAGAAGGAGATGACAACCTTTTAATGTCCATTGGACTTCCATGTCTACACAATCAATGGAGTAAAATGAAGCACCTTCATTTCTAGAGGTACTTTGTGCTTTGGATGAAGTTTCCCTTTAACGAGGTTCAAGTTGACAACGCCAAGACACATGCTAGCCTTAGCACCTTCATTTCTAGAGGTACTTCGTGCATTGGATGAAGTTTCCCTTTTATGAGGTTGATGTTGACAATGCTAAGACACATGGTAGCCTTAGCACTATCTTCCAAGGGTCTCAAAGACCCCCAAGAATTGGGATTTACAGTCAAAAGTGTGTCTTTTATGCGTAATCAATTGTGATCATTACTTTTTGAAAAAGTAAACCCAACCATAAAAGTAAATCTATCTCGTCGAAAAGTGGGTTTCCAAAAAAAGGTTACCAAAAAACGACTTGGTTGAAAATGGATACCATAAAACAAATTAGTAGTATTACTCCTAACATTTCATGATAATAATCTGATGGTTTCAAAGCTTGCACAATATTTGTGAGGTGATAGGTTCAAATCCCTTTGTATTTTCTCTTTAAATCTCATCAAGTTTTTAAATCTCTTCCTAAAAGATTTAATCTATTTTTATATTTGTCTTAGACTCTTTCAAAAAAATATAAGTGAACTCTCTTCCTAAAAAGTTTAATCTATTTTTGTATTTGTCTTGGACTCTCTTTCTAAATTTCTCAAGTGAACTCTTTTCGTAAATTTTTAAATTAACTCTCTTCCTAAATTGAGATAAAAAAACTTGAGGAAATATAAGGAGAAAATTCAAAGATATTTGAGCCCTATTACCTTGCAAATATAGTATAAACTCTAAAACCATTAGACTATATTAGATGTACACATTAAGAATAATTATTTTAGCTTCTTTTAGGGTAGCCGTTTTTTGGACAAGCCATTTTTTGGCGATCTACTTCCTGACGAGGTAGGTTTATATTCTTTGTTGGGTTTATTTCCATGATTATATTTATATTTTCAAAAAGCAAGGGTCACGATTGATTGCACGTAAAAACTATCATGGATCTCAGCTCTTGGGGGCCTTTAAAACCATGTGGGTGATAGTGCGGAGTACGCACAAAGTAAATAGCTACTCTAAAAACTTGTGCCTGTCAATTGACCTGCGCGTGTCGTCAGTCGCGGCTTTCAAAGACTTGTTGTGATACTCTCACTCCGAACACTGAAAACTAACTCCTGAATCGTGATGCTAACTTGGGAATAGTTGGCAACTCGGCGGGGGAGAGATAGAGAGAGAGAGCGCTCTAAAGCCGTGATCGCCATGGAGGCAAATCGGCGGCTCATCTCGTACGTGAGCGCGGTTGTGGAAGCTGTCAGCACGCAGAACGGTCACACTCTCAGAGACCTCCTGTCCATCACCTCCAATTCCCCTCACCGGGAGTCCGTTACTTCTGCTCTAGACGTGATCAAGGTGAGCAGCGAACTTCAGCAAACTGAACAAATAATCATATATCCACTCTTTCAATGTCTCTGTTCTTTTTATGTACAGGATCCCACCAGAATTACAAAGCAAGCCGGCCAGTTTGGGGACATGCTTCTGCATCACATGCGCTGCATGCAATGGTTCACCCACAGGAATTTTGTAGATTGTTACAATGCTCTGGAAAAATCAGCAAAGTAAATTATTCCCCCCGGCTCCCCTCACCCGCCCCCAAAGTTTTCCTACGAATCTTCTAGTTTGCAATAAGTCCAATAGAAAAATTGCAACAGTTCCTTTCTGTAAGAATTTGTTTCGTACGGATCTTCTAGTTTGCAACAAGTCTACTACAATATTTGCAACAGTTCCTTTTTGCAAGATTTTTTTCCTCTGTAGCTTCTAGTTTGCAACAAGTTAATACAAAATTTGCAATAGTTCCTTTCTGCAAGAATTTTTTTCATACCTATCTTCTAGCTTGCAATAAGTCTAATATAAGATTTGCAACAGTTCCTTTTTGCAGGAATTTCGAAATTGGGAAACGGCTTGGGCGATGGATGCATTGTATACTATGGTCTACGAGCTGAGAACTTTGGCAGAAATGGTTGGTTTTGTCACACTAACATTGCCTTAAAGCACTGGTTGGCCATTTACAAGTTTTGCTGACCCTATAATTGTGTGCAATCACAGGCTGATAGAGAGTTGGCTGGGCTTGGAAGGGTCCCAGATAAGCTGAAAGGAGCAGGTTCCTTTTTGATGAAGGTCTTTGGAGCCCTTGCTGTAAGTATGGCCTTCACATCCATCCCGTTTTAATTGAATATGATCATTCCAGTGACTTTTTCTAAAATTTCGAGATGTCTGCATACTGTGTCTGTCGTGTGGGTACATTTTCATTTTGTGGCAATTTTGGACAGAGGTGATTTGGATTTAATGAAGACTATCACGGACCTGGGTTGATCCAATGTTGTAGCATCAGAGCTCACTACTTGTTTAGAAAATATTTACTTTAGCAAGCTGCATTTCTGGCTGTTCCTCTTTTGCCTGCTGGCACACTTGGGTTGTGACACACCCAGTTCCACTGTCATGAAGACACTGATAGTGATGCTTCTGCATGCAGCTGTGGGCTGTCAAATTGATAGTGATGCTTCTGCATGCAGCTGGTGGATGAGGCTCTGGCAAGAGGGTGTGAACTACTGGTCAGACCTTAGGCCAGAGTCACCCAGCAGGCAACCCACTGCATTGGCCAGTTCACTGTGGAACCTAGCGTTGCTGTCCAGCAAGGTCAGTGATCCATCAAAACAAAGCTCAAAAATGTGGCAGCCATGTGGACCAGGATGATCTTGCCTCACAAGTCAATGCCCAAGCAGTCCGACTAGATAGCAGGGCGGTTGACCATTTGGCATGTTGCTTACTTGGTTTTCATTAGGGTAGCTGTTTCGGGTCCCCTTATCAAGGATGGCATCTTGATTGGTCTTGCCTTGGGACTGGGTGGGGATTGCGTGTCAAACTGGCCGGTGGCACCCTTTTTAGTGGCAGATGACCATCTTGAACATGTTGTGGTTGTGATTCCTGTTTTTGGGTCTAGCCTGTCTTGCATGCCGGATTGTTCTTTTGGCCCTACCCCATGTTGCATATGCCAAATCTGTTTTTGGCTGGGTGCTGCATCTATCTTGGGCCGGTGACATAGACCTCATCAAGGTTAGGCAACGTGGCTCTCATCAAGGTTGGGTGCTTCATGGACCCTGCAAGCCTGCCTATGTGCTAGTGAGTCACCTGTGTGTGGTGTCGAGAGAGATCCCTTCCCTTCTAGGGTGTGCTGTCCATGGCAGTCTACATTGTGTACTTGATGTGCATGGCTATGCACCACACAGTTTGCTGTCTAGTGGACATCAATCATTATGAAGCTTGTGTACTCATTGGTCTTACGATGGATCGTCTTTAACATGGCAACCCCGGCCCCCCCTCCCCGCCAACTCCAACCTTACAATCACTTTATCCTCTTCTATATTTTCAACATGCCAATTCTCATTGTGTGATGCCATCACATTGCCTCGTTTGTGTGAGGATGACATCATAGGCAACCTTCCAACACGTGAGGATAAATTGTCAATTCTCCAAACTTCACATATACATATGGAGCTACATGCTAAGGGTGCTTCATTTCCCTCTCTTGTTATTGATTCATCTCCTGGTGGTGCTTCATGTACATTTGATTAAGATGGTTTGACAACATGACCATGCCTTATTTTTCACTTGTGCTCATAATGAGGACACATTCTTCTTGATTCTATTAGAATGGATTGAGTAAATTGGTGCCAATCTCTCAATCGGTGAAAGTGATTGGTTATCATGTGGTTGTGTGTTTAGCTTCAACCAAGTTTTGCACTTGCTACTATGAATGTTTTGCACATGACAATACAAGATTGTTCAATCTAGAGAATAGAAAAGAAGAACTTGAATTGTCTTGATATGAAACTTGAAGCAAGAGACCTTTGTGCTCATGTTAATGAGAAGCACTATATTAGGTACTTTAACTTTTCTATCTCAATGTGTAGGCCTTGAGGAGGCATTAAGGACTTAACGGGAAAGACAATACATCATCTCTTTCTTCTTCTTGGTCAAATGTAGGGCTCATGATACAAGAGGAGTTCAGTGAATTCTTGCACATTAAATATTCTTGCCACACTCATGGGAGCCTTATGCATCGGTCAGGATCAGTTAGAGGCTGGTCACCTCTCCACTTAGGGATGATATGCTACTTACGGGACAATTAATGACCCATCTTCTTCATTAGAGCTAGGCCCAGTGTTAGGTTTATGTAACCTTTTTGAGTCAATGAAACAAAACCCTTCACTATTTCTTCTTTTGGTGTGTAGGATCCGGATCGTGAAAGGTTCAATTATGTTAACTTTAATAGAGGAGGGTTGGGACACAAACATATATCTACAGGTATACTTGGCACTGCATCCTTTGTTTCTTTTGAGCACGGACTTGGTATTTTTGGTTCACAATTCCCTCCCTTCTACCTCTTTTGTCGATTCTCTTTCATTTGCTTTCAATAGCTTAGGATTAAATTCCACAACTGCATCAAGCATACTAGAACTAGGATCATTTATTTCCGTTCCCAGCACTTTTTCTTCTTCAATATCACATGCTAGCTTCCTATAGGTGAATGCTACTTTGCAGCTTGGCACATTGTTAGCCGGAATGCCACCCATTAACACCATACCTTATACACACCACTTTAATGAAATGTCCCCATAGGATCCAACTTGCCCACAAGACATGACACAAGTCATATCCATAATAAAAGGGGTTGGACATCAGACTCAACTCCTAGTTATAGAGCCAAATGGGCCCACCCCCAAGCCTAGGAGCTAGTAGCACTTTGGGCCATGACCACATCCCAAGGGTTAGCGGGCCATACTACCAGCCTATACCATGCAGGTGTACGGATGCATCGGCCAACAATCCAAGAGTCCAAGAGTGGTGATTACACAATGAATGTGTGCAATAGGGCCTTGAGTCCTATAAATAGGACTTGATTGTTGTTACCCCAAAGTGCACTTAGTGCATCCGTGCTAAGTCACCTCATGACCATTGTGACCAATGCTACTAGTGCCCATCCGGATATCTAGGGATGTAACACTTTCCCCCTTATGAATGATTACTATCCTTAGTAATATTCTTAGTGAAGTGAGAAAAAGGATTCTTCAATGAATGTAAGGGTTCCCAAGTAGCTTTTGCCTCTAGGTGGTTTTTCCACTTGATCAAATACTTGGGATAAACAATTAGCGGGATCGTTTAGTCTTAAGTTCAAGTACCAATTCGGGTACAAGTAAATGTAATGAGCAATATTCTCAAACCACAAGACTTTTTGAATCAAAACAATTAATTCTTCTTGTTCCAATCGTTCTTTCAGATGACTCATGTGGAACATAAGGTGAACTTAGATTTCTGAAGGTAAATCCAACTCATAGGAAACACTATTTATCTTCTTGGTAATTTGGAAATGACCACAGTACCTCGAAAAGAGTTTATAGCACTTGTTAATAGTCATTGAATCAGAGTCCTTTGGAACAAGGTAAACCCACATATCCTCACGGACCTATTGAGGAGTTTGATTATAAAACGTGGCATGATCTTGGTCCATTTTAATGCTTTTCCTAGCAATCGTTAACATCTCTTGCATATTGTGTAGAAAGTCGACTATGGATTGCATTCTCACCCTCCTCGAGCTTTGTTGCAATTTGTGGTTTCAGCTTGTAACCATACATATGTTAGCAGTCATGTTTGTCATGCCTTGTCATCTCCTGCCTGTGAGCCTCATTTTGAGTCAGACAAGGACATTAGGAGTTCTGACATGTCTGTCATGTGTTATGATGGGGGAGGCTAGTCACTCTCGACTGGCTGTCTTAGGTTGTGTATTTCTTTTTGGCCTCTTTTAGTGGGCAGCCACTGGCTGTCCGGCCACTTTTTGGTCACTGTTGTGGGGTGCCCATTTTAGGGTTTGCGCCCATTTAGGGTTAGGGTTAGGGTTTGTCCTTTTGCCTATTTATAGGCAGCTCCCCTCCCCACTTGGTCACTTGTCTTCTTGCAGATTCCGACACTCCTCCTCCCCCGTGGTGGTGCTGCCATC
The DNA here is from genome assembly GCF_053477565.2 of Lygodium microphyllum. Classification (NCBI taxonomy): domain Eukaryota; kingdom Viridiplantae; phylum Streptophyta; class Polypodiopsida; order Schizaeales; family Lygodiaceae; genus Lygodium; species Lygodium microphyllum. The sequence goes on from NC_141162.1 coordinate 67,796,283, forward strand.
ATCATCAGCCTGATCTGGTGCCTTCACTGATGCTTCGGGCTGCGTGCAGGGACTGATCAGTCCATTTCAGTGTATTCAGCATTCATTTCAGTCAGTGCAGATTTCTCTTCCTTATTTTCTGCTTTCTCTCTCTCTCTCCCTCCGTGTTCGTATTTCCTCTTCCGCAGCACACTCTCACATGGTATCAGAGCCGAAGGAGAGTACATGGAGCTGAGATTTACGCGGGAGATCACCCAAATCTTTGCGTTTGCTGCTGGTCTCATCCCCAACAGTCAAGGCGGCCCTTCCAGGAGGTCAACATCCTTGCGTTTGCTGCAGGCGCCCCCTCCAAAAGCTGCCACGTGTCACCAGCCTTGCGTTTGCTGCAGGCGCCCCCCTCCAGAGGCTGCCACGTCATCACAAACCAGTTCCTGCTTGCGTTTTGAGTCAGGGCGGCCACTTCTCCAGCTGGGCGACACTCCTCCAGTCTGCGTTTTGCTGATCTGGCTGTCGTTCCATCTCCAGGCGGCTCTTTTCCTGCTGGCGACCTATTCCCAGGCTATGTTTTGGTGCTGGTAGCTTCTATCTTGGTGATATTCATCAGACAACCTTGTGTTTTGCAGCTCCAGGTGTCTGTAGGCCTCCCCCGCGTGCGTTTTGGTGATTGGTGACCATACTGCTGGTCATTATTCGGCATCGGCAAAGTTTTCTTTGGTGTCTTGCAGATTGGAAGATGTCTTCTCATCAATTTACGGGCTTTGATGACTCAGATGACAAGCTTTTGTCTCGACACTCATCTGAACGGAGGCGTGATTTCTATCACGAGGACCGTCGTCCGGAATCTATTCCTCTTTCCCGTCCCCCTTCTATTCATGTATCTCGGCGATCCCCTTCCAGTGGGCCGAAGATGCAGCCTTTGGTACCCCCTGTACAGGTACCCGTACTTCCTGAGCTGCCCAAAGAGGACCGGTTGGATGGCTCCAACTTTTCTCTATGGTCCCGCAAGGTGGAGTGTATCTTGGACTCCTTCGATCTTTGGGAGCTTGTTTCTGTTCCTATTCCCCGGCCTAAGGTGGATTCTGCAGATGGGACATCTATGGATCGTGCAGCCTTATGGGATCGGCTTAATTCTAGAGCCAGATCTTTCCTCTTTCTGAGTTTGCAGGATTCTGTCCTTGTTCATGTTCACAGGTTGAAGATTGCAGCAGACGTGTGGAGAAAGCTGGCGTCTCTCTATCAACAGAAGACGTTTGCCCACCAGATATCTCTTGAAAAGAAGTTGCGGATGCTCGCTATTGATGATAGTCCTTCCATGAAGAACCACATCAACAGATTACAGGATATGAGGGATGAGCTTGTATCCCTCGGTCGGACGATATCTTCTGAAGACATGGCTATGATTCTTTTGACTCAGCTGCCATCGCCTCGGTTTGATGTCTTCTACACCAGCCTTCTTACATCAAGGACCCGTGAGAAGCTTCTATGGGAGGAGCTATTCCCGCTTGTCTTAGAGCATGACGAGCGACTCAGAGAGGTCAGTGCTAGTGGATCCGACTCCACTAGAGCCTTTGTTGCAGGTTCGGGAGGACAGAAGAATAAGAAGTCAAAGGCTAAGAAGAAGGATAGTTCTTCAGGCTCTGACTCAGATTTAGAGAGACCGAAGTGCCCACACTGTGGGAAAGGGACACATCCCGAGGAGAAATGCTGGAAGAAGTACCCTCACCTTCGTCTAGGAGCGACGGGTGGATCTACATCGGAGCCTTCTTCTACCTCTACACCAGCTGTTACCCATGAGTCAGTGTTCCTTCATATCCATGCTTTGGAGGAGGATCCTTCTTCTTCCGTGGCTGCAGTGTCTTCTGCGCAGCCTTGGTTACTGGACAGTGGTGCTTCGAGTCATATGACTCCCCGAGGTGATTTGTTACAGGATCTCCGTCCATCAGAGGGTTCAGTCACTGTTGGTGACATTTTATCGGTGCCTATTAGTGGTGTTGGCACATTGCCTTTGTTTACCGACCGACCTTCGAGCTCCTTTTCACAGGCCCTACATGTTCCGGATTTGGGCCTTCCCCTCCTCTCAGTTTATGGCCTTACGAGGCTTGGCACACGAGTGATCTTCACCGAGCATGCCGTTGTTATTGAGGATTCTCTTACAGGAGCTGTCTTATCTACAGGTTGGCAGGAGAGCGGGCTTTACAGGCTCCATTCCCCTTCTTTGATGCAGGGTCCTCCGAGGCAGTCTATTGCTATACCCGTTCTTGCTTGTGCACCCTCTTTTCCACAGGTTCCTTCCCATCCCCCACCCTCTCCTCCGGTGGTTCCCTCGTACCCCCCATCCCTTTCAGAGGGGGACGATCTCGGTGATGCGGCTGTGGATTCCCTAGCCCCTAGTGTTTTAGAGGGGGATTCCCAGGATCATGAGGAGCTCCTTCAGCGGCAGTCTACATTGACGGACTTCATCGACATTGGCATTCCTCTTGCCACCCCAGGATCTATTTCCTCTTCGGCCTTCAGCCACATCCAGGATTTGAGAGGGGGTGTTAGCAGTCATGTTTGTCATGCCTTGTCATCTCCTGCCTGTGAGCCTCAGTCTGAGTCAGACGAGGACATTAGGAGTTTTGACACGTCTGCCATGTGTTATGATGGGGGAGGCTAGTCACTCTCGATTGGCTGTCTTAGATTGTGTATTTCTTTTTGGCCTCTTTTAGTGGGCAGCCACTGGCTGTCCGGCCACTTTTTGGTCACTGTTGTGGGGCGCCCATTTTAGGGCACTTTTAGGGTTTGCGCCCATTTTAGGGTTTGCGCCCATTTTAGGGTTAGGGTTAGGGTTTGTCCTTTTGCCTATTTATAGGCAGCCCCCCTCCCCACTTGGTCACTTGTCTTCTTGCAGATTCCGACACTCCTCCCCCGTGGTGGTGCTGCCATCATCATCAGCCTGATCTGGTGCCCTCACTGATGCTTCGGGCTGCGTGCAGGGACTGATCAGTCCATTTCAGTGTATTCAGCATTCATTTCAGTTAGTGCAGATCTCTCTTCCGTATTTTCTGCTTTCTCTCTCTCTCTCCCTCCGTGTTCGTATTTCCTCTTCCGTAGCGCACTCTCACAACATAAGCATAAACGAGCTATAACCAATAGTTGAATGCTTAGCACTATTATAAGCAAAGTTAAACTGAGAAAGATAATACTCCAATTCAAATTGCCTACGAGAGGCATATGCATGTAGCATATCCTCCATGGTTTGATTTGTCCGTTTAGTTTGTCTACGATTTCAGGATGTTTCGAGGATGACATGGACAATTGAGTTTTCAGTTTTTGGAAAACCATTTGCTAGAAATAAATGGCAAATGAACTTAGGATCTTGGTCATTGACTATATTATTAGGTAAACCATAAAGTTTATAAAGATGTTCGACAAAGAGACCAGTCAACTTGTGATTTTTCACAGTTGTCTTTGTAGGAATGAATTGAGCCATTTTTGTTAATCAATCAGCCAATCTCTAGATTGCTTCATGACTTCGATTCATATGGGGTAATCCTACCATAAAATCCATAGAAATGCTACTTCACTTTCTATGGAGAACTTGTAAAGAATGCTACATCCCTGTCTATCTTTGCTGTTCAACTTTATTAAGCTGACACTATAGGCACTCACGTATATAAGACTCAAACCATAGTTTTAATATGTAGCTAATAAAATTAGCAAGTAACCAAGGCCAAAGTCTGGTGTATGCCAGGGTGTCTAACGCTTAGCGCATTGTGACACTCGTATAAAATTTTCTTGCAGATATCCTTGTTATTAGGCAGACACACTTTGCCTTGTTTAAATAATAAAAAGTAATCCATTGCAAATGGATCCATCTTTCTCTCAGTAGCCAACTTGTAGGCATCCAAACCACCAAAGCTTCTCAGGCTACTAGATCCCTCTTGAACTAGTTGTTGGATCTTACCAAAGTGAAGATTGTTTTGGCAACGCCCTTGTTGAGCTAAAATATGCATTACTTGCTGATTAGCCTCTTAAACAGCCCCAAAACACACTAAAAATGCTATTTTAGAGTAAAACCCTAAAACGGGGAGCGGTTCGAGAGAGTTCAGTGGAAACCCTAGAACGGGGAGCGGTTCGAGAGAGTTTAGTGGAAACCCTAATTTTTGGGGCGCCCTTCCACATCTATAAATAGATAGGTTGCCCCCATTCAACAATTATCCTTGTTTGCAAGTTACACCAGCCCACATACCCTCTGTTGCTGTTGGTGCCTAGTTTTCATCTTGCAGCCCGCCTCCATTTGTTGTCCAGCCATCATCGATTGCAGCCACATTATCTTCAACCTGTCCAATGCTGTAGGCGACAGCCCTTAGTTGCTGGCGACTGCTCGAGACTGTCCTAGACTGCTGTTCAGCCTGCTGTCTATCATCTCTAGGGTCAGCTAGCCTGTGTTTTCAGCATTGCAGGCCCTAACACTCTCAGACACTGTTTCAACCTGCTTTTTACAGCAAACTGTGCACAGTTTTCAGTCTCCGATTGCATACACTGCTGTGTTTACCAATTTTTAGCCTCGAGACTGCTGCGTTTTGGTGACCAGCCTGCTGTCATTCACTATTCAGCACTCCTACACTCCGACTGGTGGTCACAGACTTGGGATCCGTCTTCAGTGGACGTCACACTTCGATATTGCTCTGCCCTTGAGCACACTGTACACTCTTACATTCATTTACAACATTCATTCACTTCAGAGTTGTGTTCTCTCTCTCCCTTCTTCTATTTGTATTTGAGTTTTGAGTTTTGCGTTTAGGGTTTGAGTTTTGCCCTCTGTGTCTGTGTCTGTCTCTTTGTGTTTCTGTCGTGGTCGTACACTCTATGTGTCCTTAATGCAAACCCTAGCAGTTTCCTTTACAGCCCCTGGAGAGAAAGATAGAAATCAATCGCGATTTCGGAGAAGGACAAGGCATTAACTTTAGAAATTCAACTAAGAACATTGGCAACCATATTAATTGCGCCTTTTCTATAGTGAATCTTGAAGTCACACTCTTACATAAGCTTTGCCCATCTTGCTTTGCAGCTAAGGAGATTGGGCTAATCACAAAGGTACTCTAATGAATGGCGGTCCATATAAATAATAAACTTGTCGCCGTACAAATAATAATGCCATACTTAAGTGTATGGATGACTAATAGTAATTTAATCTCTTCGGTGGTATAACCTGTTTGGGTGTCGGTATGCTTACAACTCTCAAATGCAATAGGTTGGCTATTTTGATAAAGATCAACATCTAAAGCATAATCACTTGTATTCGTATGAACCTCAAAAGGTCTATTTGCATTGATAATTTGCAACATTGGTGCAGTAGTAACTAGCTATTTTAATGTTTGAAAACATTGATTAAGCTCACTAGTTCAAACAATTGGCAGTCTAACGTGCTTTTTCTTGCTTTGGAATATCCTTAAGGAAATGTGTCAAGGGTTTAGTAATATAAGCATAGTTCTTTACGAATTTTTGAAAAAATCCAATAAAACCTATCAAAGATTTTATTTGCCTTATGGTTGTCAGAATAGACCGATCAAGTACTACTCAAACCTTTTTGGGATCAATCTGAATGCCATAAAAAGGAATCCAAATAACATGACTAAGATATAATAGCTCTGTGCGAAAAAATTCACACTTTTTGCAAATAATTGCTCTTGTCCTAAGAGATGCAAGGTGATACGCAAATGTTCACATGTTCCTCCAAGGACTTTCTATAAATAAAGATATCGTTGAGAAAAACAACTATTGACTTTTCGAGATACGAACGAAATAAGTTATTTATTATCTATTGGAGAGTTGGGAGAGCATTGATCAATTCAAAAGATAGGATAAAAAATTAATAATGTTCATATTGTGTTCAAAACACAATTTTCAAAACATCCTTTGAAGCTATCCATAGTTGATGGTGATGAGGCATGAGATCCATTTTGGTGGAATATCATGTACCACAAAGTTGATCTATAAGGTTATCCATCCTAAATAATGGATACTTATTCTTAATGGTCACTTTATTTTGACCTTTTCATTGATACAAAAGCGCATTGTGCCTTTTTTTTTTTTTGCGAGAAGGATAGGTGTGTTCCATGGGGATTTACTTGGCTCTATAAAACCCTTATCTAGATATTCTTGAAGTTACTTGGCTATCTCATCTTCCTCTTCCGGGCTAGAACTTTAAGGTTGCCAAGAGACGGGATGGTTACTAGGCAACGTCTTGATTCTATGGTCTAAGGTTCGGCAAGATGGTGGAAGTGTTAGCGTGCCTGTATTAGTCATGTCAGTCTGTCATCTCCTGGTGACTTCTTGTGTGCATTCCTTGGCTAATTACTCCTTTCCACAGTTTATCCACACTTGCTAGACATTGTCATTGCCATTTGGGATTTTTTCAGAGTATTCTCTATTTTTTTTGGCATTTTTCTTATGTGACTAGAATTGATTGTTGGTCCGTCAGCATTTTTGGCCTCCTCTAGATCAGGTCGGTCAATTTTTCGATGTCTTGGCTATTTATAGCCAGCCTCCCTACTTGGCAAACAATTTTTTTTAGTCTTCACTCTTCCCTTTGCAGGTGGACACTTGATACTTGGACTCTCCGTGCTTGGTGTTGCTATCGTCATCACCCTGATTTGGTGCCCTCATTGATGCTTTGGGTTGCATGGAGGGACTGATCAATCCATCATCATTGTATCAACATTTTTCAGTCAATGCAATATTCCTCCTTTTTTTGCTCTCTCTCTCTCTCTCTCTCTGTGTGCTTCTCTTTGTGTTGGTGTTTCTCTTCTGTTGCACACTCTCATAGGAAGTTCGTTAGGTAGTTCAAATGGAATGACATCAACATACTCGTGATATTAGATCCAAATACTCACTTACATTGAGATTCATATTAAGATTATCATTAAACAAATTTGGACTACATTGTGAATTAGATGATTGAACTTTTCAACTAAGCAAATATAAGTAGTAACACTTGGATCGGAAAAACATTTACTAAATTGGAATGTTGAAATCATATGTAATTATTCTCTGTGATTTTGGATATAAATAACCCTTGATCACATGGAAATGACCATTAAGCTCAAAAGAAAGTACATAACATCTGTAGTCAATATACAAAGAAGAATATTTATCAAAGAACCATAGCATGCCAAGAATGGCATTGACATGGTTAAGACTCATAAGTCAGAAGTCTATAAGCTGATCATATAAAGTAGAGCCATCATTGAACAAAACTATAACTACTCGGCCATTTATACATCTTTAAGAGCTCGTGAGAGTATGTGCTGGTCAAAATTGAGAGAGATAGGGTATAACGAGTATAGGACTGCAAATAGATTGCATTTAACGCAAATCTCTTGAGGCATTTTTTTTTGGGTGGACAAGCAGGGGGGCAGCTCTATTTAAATAGGGGGTAGATTTGTTTTAAAACCTTTTGAAAGAAAGGTTACAAGAAAAGAATAAGAAATAAGATATAGTCTTATTTAGTTATTCTTTCTTCTTAATAAAGGTAATTTATATGTGGCAGAAAAAAAAAAACCACATCTATTATACACATGGCTTGTCCTTCACATTTCTATACCAAGAAAGAAATTGCCTTCCCCAGTCTTGTAAAAGTGTCCACGTGGTAGAAAGTCAACCCCCCTATCTCTCTACGTGTGCCTTGAACAAGATAGATTGGTGATTGCCCTTGTCCAATCCCATCGGATTGCCACCTGCCATCTCGACAAACAACCACCATACAGTCTGCCTTCCTACAGACTTTTACTTGACATTCCATATTGTCGGTTCGCCACTTGCTATCTCGATAGACAACCACCATACCATTTGCCTCTTCGATAAACTTTTGTCCTCATCTCATATCTTCTGCCTTTTCGGTAAACTTTTATCCGATGTTTCATACCATCTATCTTTTTGGTAGACCTTTGGTTGACGTCTAGCGTGTTTCTCTTCCTCTGACTAGCACAGAGAGATGGCTGTCTCTCTTTATTTTCTCTACTTTAAAAACTCTCTCTCTCTCTCTCTCTCTCTCTCTCTCTTTCTCTCTCTTTGTGAACCACCCTAGACATAGCCATAGAGAGGTGTAGAGCCTGTTACCCATGCCCAACTTGTCCACGCCTTGCAGGAGGTGTCATCTATAGATATAGAGAATACTACATCGCTACCAGGGGGACCCTACCTCACCGGTTCCGTCTCTATACGCTAGATAAACCCATGAGAGACATCTTAGGATGAGTGCCTCCTAAGCAGTTCCACATTGTATCTGACTCAGACATCATTTTGTACTCATTAGCTATGTATTATTCTGTTTTTTTTTTTTTTTTTCCTCCATTTAGTTAGTTATAGCATTAGATGACAACTTTCTTGGGTATTGGAGATTCCTAGACTTCTTGGATGTAACATTTTGGTCTCATAGGCTGATTTTGCCTTTTGTAGACATTGATATGACTTTTTTTCTTTCTCTCATGTAATAAACTTTTATATATCAATTGTTACGAAGACATATTGGATGAATGATTTCAAATTAATTTGATGCTCATGTACTTTGAAAGATGATTTGTATTACTCAAGTGTTTTAAAATATGATTAAATGTTTATCTTTCTATTTAAGGGTTGTCAATGACTAGAATGCCCTACAATTATACTTGGGTCGTCATTGATGAGATACCCAAGAGAAATTAAAAGTTTAGTCGAGCAATTAGATTGACTAGGGAGCTCAGATGACTAATGTTTTTATGCCCAGATAGTCACATTGACTAGAAGCCTAAATAATGAGTGGTTTCAGAAAGTGAAACAATATGCTTATGATCAAAAAAATAAACCATGAACTGGTGAACCTATATAATGAAGCTCTCCAGAAGCTAAATTTGGCGACTCCTAAAATGTAGGAGGTTATTATTTTTGAAAGTTACTCAAATGGAAAATTTGTTCATGTCAAAGACTCGGAAATTTCGCAAGGAACAATTTTGTCTTCAACAACTATCTAAAATTCTTAATCATTTGAGATATTTTTAGAGTAGAAGTTTATCTACAATAGGACATGCGTCATTCTGAAGAGAGAAGTCTTCTACACTTGTCATTTTCAGCAAAGACTTGTCATTTGTAACCTCTACTCTCCACTTTTGAGCATCCAAGCCCCACACCTATATATTGAAGGTCTCTCTCTTCATTTGGAATAAGATCTCATACTAAAATTTTAGCCACATGCTTTGTATTCTCCTATCTATCTCTCATCCAAGAAGCACTTTCTACTTAGCTTAATCTAATCCAAGCACTAAATAAGAAAATCAGCTTGCTGCTTGGAGTTTGTAGAGATTAGGGTTTCAAAATCCTAATTTTCAGAATTGTAGCAAATCAACCCTTTTGTATATGGTTCAGGCACTTGGTGCTCATGGTTTTATTTCAATAAATTCATGTGATGGGAAGGGTCCAGTTCCCCTCTCAACGTGGTGTTGACCTCTCTCTCTCTCTCTCTCTCCTAATTTTCATGGTGATAATTGATTGAGTTGGTTAAGTTCAAAGTATTGTCATTCTCACGTTCTTCCTAGCACTTTACATTGCTATCAAAGCAAGGATATCTTCTTTGCAAGAACTTTTTGGGTGATGATCTTTGGTGGCAATTGCAACCAGCCTTCCTTCTCGGAGAGGGTTGTAATTCCCTGATCAAGCACTTAACTACAACAATTAGTATATAAACATAAATTGAAATGCACACTTTTTTTTAATAATCTTTGACATTGGACACCTTGTTCCCAAAACTGGTGCCGCTTTCAATATTTCTTTAACTTCAATTGCCAGTGGATTGATTACAAGTGGAGATTTCATAATCTCCTTGGCTAATCTAAAAGCCCTTTGCTGTTCCAATAATCAGTAAGCAAATTGGGCAATTCACCCCTAGATTTTTGCCGATGACTTGCTCCAATTGTACTCCAATTGGCCAAAATTTGCCCCAATTTTACAATGGATGGTTGGCCATCTTAAATCCTTGACAATACCATGAATTGCAGGTGCTGATTTTAGTGTTCCATGCCTTCTAGTGATGGCATGGGTCTTGAGATGGCTGTTGAACCCTACTTTTTGCAAAAATTTAGGGTTTACAACAGAATTTCTTGTGCTGCTCACTAAATTTGGCTGAGATTTGCTCCAAATGGTTGAGGTAAGCTGAGGTCCCCTAAGAATGGATTGGAGAAGGTGAGAGAAAGCCAAGATGAGAGAGAAATTTGATTTTCTTAGCGAGAAAGCCCTAAAATTTGTCTATTGCAGCTTGCATTTAATGAAGTCACCTATTGCCAGACACTTCCAAAATGTTGTTACCTGATCAGTAATGCTGTTGTAGCCCTTGGAAGGTGTCTCCCTGTTGTCACCTACCCTTGGAAGGTCCCAGATGACTATTGCCTATATCCAGCGTTGATTTCTGCACAGGTAGAATAACCAACAGCCTTCTCTTTCTCTCTCCTACCAGTTGAAAAGTGATGAATGGCTGAGACCCCAAAAATGTTTTCTTAGTTTGCATGGGCATTTTTGCTAAGTTGCAGTCTTCTAAACCTATTTTTTTAGCATTATCCAGCCATTAAATTGAATTTCAGCCATTTTGATCTTGCACAAAATTAAATATGCCTGTTCATAATTAAATTGGCTAGGCCATTGGTAACTTGGAGTGGTTCCCAACCTTTATTGATCCTTATATTGGCATTAATTAATCAATTAATACTAGTTCCTAGTGTCGCCATTGACAATTGTTGGCTAAACAAATGTGCTAGGGTCAAAAATTGACACCAATTGACCTCCAAAACCTAGATGGCATAACTTATCATAACTTTGCCTTTGATACCAATTGCATCCTTGGGGTCCTTGGCTTGTTACCATGAAATAATTACCATGTGCATCACATGTAAACCACCTTGCACATTTGATTAATAACTTAATCAAATGTTATCAACACAATTAAAACATCTCAAAATTTCATGTTGCCATGACACAATATACATATATATGTGTGTGCACCAATATATATAGATAAACAAACAAACAAGCAAATAAGTACACACATAAATAGACAAGAGTGTGTGTGTGTGTATCAATATAGAATGTTGAAAGGGTGACATGTATTGAATGATGTAATAGTCCTATTCATCAAGTGACTTGTGAGTCGTGCTTGAAAGTTTGTAAGTTCTAACTCAAATAATGTGAGCTACACATGGGCATATGTAGTTGGCGCATATGTGTGTATAAATAATATGAAAGGCTAAAATTTATCGAAAGACGCAATAGTCCATTGTCCATAGTCAAAACTTGATTGCTTATTATAGCTTTAGTGATTTGTGAGTCATACTTAAAAGTTTCAAGTTTCATCTCCATAATCACATGTTAAACTAAGTGCACTGAAATATTTGTTGTTATAAACACCATTCATAGTTCTTAGAACTCATCAATGAAATTGATGTACATTTATCATAATTACACATATTTCATGGTTGGATGGTATAAGTTGTAACCTTGGAAGAAAGAACAAGAAACAAGAATGCCATTTTCTAGGCTAGGAAACGGTGTTTTGTGCAACTATGGTATACTTCAAGCAAGAGTTTTGCAACATGTAGCTCACTAATACCTTTGAAGTGGAAGTGAAGTTTGCATGGAATTAGTTGAGAGCATCTGATTACAAGGACTTGGAGGAGTACAGCAAAAAGTTTCAAGTGGCCTTGCTACTTTTAAGCTCTTACATAGTGAACTTCAGCTCATTGAGAATGTTGTTGTGGCCGTTGGTTACAAGATTAGCAAAGTAGAGAATGACAAGAAACTTTTCAAGCTTGGTAATGGTGGAAAGGGTTTGAAATCTGTTGCAAATAGTTAGGAAGGACTAAATGGTTAATAGCACAAGGATTTTAGGGCTGCCAGCAAATGTCTTATTAGTAAAGAGGAGGGTCACATAGCACATGACTGTCCAAATAACAAAAGGACCACTCATGGAAAGATGAGCAACATGACCAACAAGGTAGAGAATGGAAACTTTCGTTGGTTTGGTTCTAGACATGGTTAGTAAGAAACCCAACTTAGATGCTACAAAGTTATGAAGAGCTTCATGCACATTGTAAAGTGAGAGATTAGATGGCTTTGATAACGTTTAACCCAAGTTTATGGGCAAACTTCTTATCTTTAGAATTGTCAAGAAGATTGGGCATCTGTTCAAAGGAGACGGCGTTGAGCTAAAGAATGTGTTATAACCTGATTAGCTCCTTACTATAGCCCCAAAACTCAATTATTACCAAAGTTGCATTTAATGGTGCGCATTGCTAGAGTGTCTATATCCCAGGAGACAAACCCTGATTTGGGAGGATCCACAGTTCTATAAATAGATAGGCTGCCCACCACTTAGCCACTCTTGTTTTGCAGATTGCTGATGCCTATCTTTGTTGATCACACCCCGTCTACGAAGGATATCTCAGTTCGAGTTGCTGTCTACTGCTGGCGCTTGCTTCGAGACACTCCCCTACAGTATTGGTGACTGCTGATTTGGCTGCATTTGCTGCTATCGTCCTGTTTTCAGCTTGTGTTTGACCTTCTCCAGCTGTTGCCTACTGCTGTTTGTTCCAGATCTGCCTGTGTTTACTTCTGATGTCATCATCAAAGTTGCGTTTGCAGTATAGGCATGCCAGCCTGCCACATCATCATTGTAGGCTACGTTTTCACTACAGCTACTGTTGCCTTCATCATTAGACACTTCTTCAGGCAGTTGCCTTTTGTTTCAAGCTGTCCAACTTCATTTGGCATGGATCCAGACACTTGCAAATCTGCATTTGCTGCTTTTGGAGCACATTTGGAGGCTATTTGCTGCATTTTGGGATCCCTTAGAGTCTGACATACTCTCTAGCTCATACTCTTTGCTTTGGTGCTAGAGACATGGGAGTTTGAGGTTTGATATTCACCTTTGCATATTGTGTTTGTTGCATTGAGCATTGTATTTATTCATCATTTATTATTCAACTTTTATGTTCATTGTCTCTGAGTTACCATAACCCTATTGAGTTCTTTTATCCGTTGGCTTGCCCTTGTCATGTTGAGCATATTGCACCCGTTATCATTAGAAACCTGAGAATCTACATTCAGAGTGATGTGGATATAGAGAAGTTCTACATCATGGCACTTGCAGGTTGTGATGTTCTGTTGGGTGTGCCTTGGTAGCACAAGGTGCATGGAGCGGTGGACATCTTTGATAAGAAGGTACCTTAGATTATATGGAAAGATTCATGTTTTGGATGCGAAGCTCAAGGGAGAATTGATCCCTCTTGTATCAGCTTTGGCTATATCTAAATATTGATTTCTTGTAGCAATATAACGAGTGCTTCTTTGAGTCTTTGCCTGGAGAATTTTGTTAGCAGAGTACATATTGTGGCCCGTGTGTTGATAGGACCTATAGTTAAGAGTGCACTTCACTTTACTATCAGGTGCATTAAATGTTGGCTGACTAGTAACTTGGGTCACACTTATTGCTGGTCAATTGGTCATTATTACTATATTACTTTCTGCCTATCTATAGGTAGCCTCTTATCTCACACATTTAGATACAAGCACATTGCTTCTGTTGGAGAGAGGGAAACTGCAACACTTTGCTGGTTGCTCACAGCCCGTGCTATTGTATATACTCTTGAGCCTTGGTATATGAATTCCATCTCGAGTCTATTCTCTTTGAGCTCATTGTGCTCTTGCTATTCTTTTGTGTAACTTTGTATTTACATAATACAACGGATTTATCAGCACCGTCTCTTTGCTTCTTTGGCTCCACACTTTTTTGACATGGTATCAAAGCCCAAGTCTTTTGGTTCTAGTGCTGGCTGTTGTGTTTGACTGCTGTTTTCAGGTCTGATTGCTCATAGATTGCTCCAGATTTTGTGTTCTTTTGCTGTCTTGATCCATGCAAGCTTGGGTGAGAGTTTCCTTAGCTGAGTAGTTTTCAGCCTCGGGGCAGCCTGTTTTTGACAGAATGTACCTGCATTTTGACTGTTCTAGCTTGTGTATTTGCTGATCAACTGCTGTTTTCAGCTCAGCTCTCGATGTTTTACTGTTTGTGCAATCAATTTCCTATTTTTTTTGGCAGGTTTCAGCATCCTCAGCCTGCATTTTCAAACTGTTTGTGTTTTCAGCCTACTTTTGTCAGTTCTTGTGCTTTTGCGACTACACTCTCTTCACATTTGTTCCTCTCTCTGTCTTAACTATCTTTATTTTGCTTACCATTGAACTTTTGGTATTGGGTTGTTTGTCCAAAGTCTCTCTCTCTCTCTCTCTCTCTCTCTCTCTCTCTCTCATTCCCCTTACTTTACCTTGTATGCATCTCACTTAAGTGGCTCCTCCATGTTGCTACATTGATGATAAGTTTAAAGAACCTAGCTATGTCACTTGAAGTGCTGTTATGAAAGCTTGGTTTGTGAAGAAGTGCCTTTGATATGTTATTTCAAGATTGGCCTTGTGTCTCCAAAAGCCCTCTACTAGTCTAGATGATTGGGATGAAGACTAACTATGAGGAAGAAATTCATACTCGGGACAATGACAATTCCAAGGCATACTGTTCTCTTCTTTGTTGCATCTCAAAGGAAGTCCTTTTGGTGGTTACCTTTTGTAGGATATGCTCATAGGTTTGGGAGGGGCTTTAGCTTATGTATGAGGCTTTGTGAACCATATGAGTTGTGACCCTCTATGGATAGTTAGAGACTATTAGGTACGAGGTGATTGATACAATTCAATCATTTCTTCTTAGGGTGACATAGATCAAGGATCAGCTTACATGCAGTCCACCCTTCCCAAAACCCATATTGTGGGAATTGTTCTCTACAAGCTACCTCTAGAGTTTGATGGTGTGGTTAATGCCTTACATGTTTAGACATTGGCGACACTTGTCGGTTTTGATCATATGACACTGATGCTACTTAACATGAGACTGCTTCTCATTTACAAGGGAGGTTACGATCTCATTTTGATGGCAAGAGAGATGCTTCTGTTGCTTTAGGGAGGGGTGACAAGCAATACATGAAGTAGTGCTCCCATTGTGGTAAGAAGGGGCAACTCTGAAAGGACTACAAAAAAGTACTCCTTCAATGAGTCATCATCCTGAGATTTTGACTTTGGCTAGGTGACGAAGGCTACACTAGCTTGTGTAGCTTTTTAGCCTTAGTGCTACTATCATTCCTTATAACTCTCTAATGCCAAAGAGAAGTGTGAGAGGGTGGTGGTGATGGGGCATTCTAGCCTCATCCATTTGCAGGCATGGTGGACCTTGAGTGTGGCTTCCTAATGCATTGACTAAGTTTGATATATTCAAATCTTGGAGTTGGTTTGCCTTTCAAGTTCATGATGGGATGCTAGACACTGAGCGGTCTTTGCTCCTAGTCTATTCTCACATGAGGGGGCATTTTGGCAATTTGACTGAAGGTGGGGAATCCATGGTCATGATGTGCTTTCTACGGAGTTGGTTTGTGAAAGCCATTGAGATTCAACTATTTCTACTCTTTGTGGTTAGGATTGGTATGATTGACATTGGCATCAGTTCCTTTCCAAGGCACTTTGGTGGTGGCTTGATCACCCACTACTTGGGTAACCATGGCCCTATTTGATTGTCATTGTTGTATGTACTATGATGAGTTAATCATGGTATATTCTATTGTATTGGGTGATGGGATCCACAGCCAAAGTACATATCTTGGGTGACAGGACCTATAGTTAGAGTGTATTTCGCTTTAGTGTTAGGTGCATTAAATGATGGCAAATTGGTATTTTGGGCCATGTGTTGCTAGCTGATTGGTCATTATTGTTGTATTACTTTTGGCCTAATTATAGTCAATCTCACCTTCATTGTTTCACATGCTAAGATACGAGCACAATGCTTCTGTTGTGGAGAGAGGGGGACTGCTGGTTACCCACAGCCCGTGCCATTCTACACACTCTTGAGCCTTGGTATATGTGTTCCATTTCCCGAGTCTATTCTCTATGAATTCTTTGTGTTCTTGCTATTCTTATCTGTTCTTTGTGTTTACAACAGATCTATCAGCACAGTCTTTTTGCTCCTTGTTTCACATTTTTTTGACAAATTTCCACTCAAGAGGCTTGAGGATCGTGCTATTGATCTAGTGTCAGGCAGTACATTGCGAATTGGCATAAACGAAGAACTTATTGGACTAGGGGCTGATTCAACATAGCTTGTGCCCTTTCATGTCCTTTTGGTCCAAAGGAATGATAGTTCATAGGGCATGTGTATCGACTATTGTGCCTTGAGCAATGTTACCATCAATAATCATTTTCCTATTCCAAGGATAGATGATATTCTTGACAGGTTGGAAGGATTTGTGATTTTGAGCTAGATAGATGGAAGGGTGGTTATCTTCAGGTATGCATTAAAAAAGATGATATCAACAATACAATTTTTAGGACAACCTTTGGCTTGCATCGATTTTTATTGATGCCATTTGGGCTTACTAAAGTTCCACAACATTTTATTGGATGATGGATAGGATCTTCCATTAGAATATATCCTTTGTTTGGACATTCTTTGATATCACTATCTATTCACAGAATGGGATGGAGCATTGGAAGCATCTTGCTATTGTTTCAGGAACTATTCAAGCATCTATTGGTGACTAATGGTAATTAGAAAGAGTTCACTTTGGAGGAGATCTTCTTCTTGGGGCACATAGTTCGGCCAGCATACAGGGACACCCATCTCTCCCATAGCATATGAGTTGCTATTGGACAGATTCATACCTCCTCTCATAGGCTGCAGATGGAGACAAGTAGATGGACAGGTATTCCAGTAGAGGATAGGACTTACTAACTTTGTGGCTGAGAGCCTAAGAGAGAGGAGCATTACATATGCAGATGTACAGTATACTGTGGCATACGAGGATGATACCATTGCCTCTTCTGTGATGGTTTTGGATCTCTTTGTCGATCACAGAGTACCAGGACCAAAGATGCCTAGGTCTTTTCCTTTTGGAGCTCTAGAGGGGCTGCACAACATTACTATGAGAAAGGAGACTAGCTCACCCAAAGGGACCCACAAAAAGAGTAGTGTTATTCTTTTTTCATAGATCCGACCCTATTGACACTACTAGCCTTGTAGAGATAGAGCCATTTGTTGAGCTAAAATATGCATTACTTGCTGATTAGCCTCTTAAACAGCCCCAAAACACACTAAAAATGCTCTTTTAGAGTAAAACCCTAAAACGGGGAGTGGTTCAAGAGAGTTCAGTGGAAACCCTAAAACGGGGAGCGGTTCGAGAGAGTTTAGTGGAAACCCTAATTTTTGGGGCCCTTCCACATCTATAAATAGACAGGCTGCCCCCATTCAGCAATCATCCTTGTTTTGCAGGTTACACCAGCCCACATACCCTCTGCTGCTGTTGGTGCCCAGTTTCCAGCGTGCAGCCCACCTCCATCTGCTGTCCAGCCATCATCGACTGCAGCCACATCATCTTCAGTCTATCCATTGCTCCAGGCGACAGCTCTCAGTTGCTGGCGATTGCTCCAAACTGTCCCAGACTGCTGTTTCAGACTGTTGTTCGTCATCTCCAGGGTTAGCTAGCCGGCGTTTTCAGCATTGCAGGCCCTGACACTCTCAAACACTGTTTCAGCCTACTGTTTACAGCACATTGTGCAAAGTTTCCAGCCCCCGATCGGTGGTACACTATTGCGTTTACCAGTTTCCAACCTCCAGACTGCTGCATTTTGGTGACCAGCCTGCCGCCATTCACTATTCAGCACTCCTACACTCCGACTGGTGGTCACAAACTTGGGATCTGTTTTCGATGGACGTCACACTCCGACATTGCTCTGCCCTTGGGCACACTGTACACTCTTACATTCATTTACATCATTCATTCACTTCAGAGTTGTGTTCTCTCTCTCCCTTCTTCTGTTTGTGTTTGAGTTTTGAGTTTTGCGTTTAGGGTTTGAGTTTTGCCCTCTGTGTTTGTGTTTGTGTCTTTGTGTTTTTGTCGTGGTCGTACACTTTGTGTGTCCTCGGTGCAAACCCTAGCAATCTTCTTAACATGGTATCAGAGCCAGTGCTCTTGTAAAGAGTATCCTGTGGATATAGTTGAGAGCTAGTCTTTGTGCAAGGCACACAATACGACTCGTAACCAAATCACAATGTCCCAGATAGCTTCTTCTCCAGTTCCTATGATGTCTTATCAAGCTTCTCCATCATTGGAGGTCTTGAGACGGCATTATGGACTCGGTGAGGAGGACAACACTCCACCTTCACCAGATTTTACTAACATGACAGAGGAGGACTTTGAGGAGTACTATCGCAACAAGTACGGTGATGTTTACACCCTTCCTACCAGTTTTGCTACCACATTCGGACCGGTTGGTAAGGCTGGCCACCTCTTCGATCATGGAGGACATACGGCATTCGGAACGTCTGGTGATCCATCTTCATCATCTCCGCCAGGTCCAATGTTAGGTTTGCACAATTCTTTTGTGTTGCATGAATCAAAACCCTCGCATGTTTCTTCTTTTGAGATACAGGATCTGGATGGCTTTGCGTATGTGGACTTTAATAGAGGGGGCTCACGAAGCAGACGAAATTCAGGTACATCTACAACTTCTGTTTCATTTGAGACATACTTCTCACTTCCCTCCCAGCCCACCCTCTTCTATATCACACCTTGATCATGTCTCATCATCTTTCCAAAATCTTGGATTATACTCCATATCTGCATCACACACCCTAGGGATTGGATCTACCATCTCTGCTCCCAGTACCTTTTCCTTCTCCACCCCATTCTCTACCTCTTTGTACCATGGTACTTCGTTAGGGGGAATGCCACCCTTTAATATAGTGCCTCTCACCTTTCAGCAAATGAGCACACCCATCACTCTTGGGTCGATTGTGATGGGCATCCCCCTCACTATCCCTAGCTTCACATCTCCCATAACCACTCATACGCAGGGGTTTCCATCCTCAGCTTATGGTACATCTTCACACTCTCCTTGGGTTACACCTACGCAGGGATTCCCATCTTCTGCTCCCTATGTTCCCATCTCACCTCCTTGGGTTCCTCATGTGGCTACCATGCCCATGCCTAGTCAGTCCATCCCTACCTATGGATCCACCTTACACACTACCCGCATGTCTGGTGGGCAATCTGGGGTCCATTTCCAAGTGTACTCCACTCCCCCGTCCTACCCCCACTACACTTTTCACAGCCAATGTTGAGCTGATACAGGGATTGCTTCATGAGTTTCACTCTCAGTTGCAGCACTTTCCTCTCGCGTTAGAGCGTTGGAGTCACCTTCTCGATCGCTATGCGGCTTGTAATCGTACTCGGCACATCAATCTCGACTTGGAGCTTCAAGAGTTCTCTCTTAAGGAAGGGGATGATTTGAAAGTCAAGTTGGCTGACTATAGGCGGTTACTTGCCGAGTTTGCCAGTACTGGCTCTCCAAAGTCAGATGACGATCAGGTTACATTCTTCTTGAATAAGTTGCCCGCAAAATACTTTAATTTCATTCAACACATCATCTCCCAACCTCGATTGCCAACCTTCTACGAGTTTGAGTGCCAGTTCCTGCGTTACGCAAGGCTGCATGATCAAGTCCACAAGAAATCCTCATCACAGTCTTATTCAGAGCAGAGAGGGTTGGTTGCTTCTTCTTCGGGAGGAAAAACCACTAGTGGCAAGAACTCGCTAGATGCAAAGGCAAGCCAATCAAAGGGTGACTCCTTTTCCTCTGATAGAACCAAAGAATCAAGATCTATCTAGCAGCAACTCCCTAAGAAAAACCGGTTTTGCACACACTGCCAGAGAGCAGGCCATGTGGACGAGGAGTGTCGCTCCAAGGCCTAAGGTCTTCCACCTAAAAAGCCTCAGTAGACTGTTGCAACTTCACAGTCCAGTGGGGCTACGCCTTCCGCTGTTGGTCCATCTGCTTCTCCAGCCCCCGTAGCGACTGCTGGACATGTGGTACCCGAACAGTCTCAACGGCCATCCTTCTCTACTCTTGAAGGATTGGTTGATTGGTCTGCAGGTTCCGATCCCGTTGCACTTCATTCATCTATCTCACCTTCCTCCCCATCTCGTCAGGCGTTCCCTTGGCAGAGCCCTGCTACCGGATGCACGTGATGGTGGCCACCTTCTTAGACTAGCATGTCTCTAGGTCCTTTCGGATACCCTAGGTCAGTCTAGCATTCATTTTTCGCACTCTTAGAGTTGGACCCATAGGATTTTTGTCTCTACATTTTAAGTCTTCCGCTGCATTTACTCACACACACATACACATTTGCATCTTTGCACTTGTTCCTTCAGTTAGCTTTTCATTTTAGTTTAGTTTTGTTTTTGGAGCATCTCACTACTGACCTCTGTGATTGCAGACTTTGATCTCCTTTGCAGGTTTTGTTTTCAGTGTAGGGCTAACATGTAGGTTTGCCTAGTCCTACCTGGGCTGGAGACTTGGGATGTGCGCCGTTCCTTCATGGTTTCATCATCCTTGGAGTTTTGCTCTTCTACCAGCATGGAGGCTTCCCCTCTCGAGACGGATCATGCAACATCTCTCTTGATGCTATCATGGCGGTGACTTCAACCTAGCTCTTCCAGTTGGGATGCTTCCTCCTTCTCTTCATTTCTTATGGTCCTCGACACCACACAAAGATTGACATCAGGCTACTCTTCCTTCTTCGGCATTTACATCCAGGTTGAGAGGGGGTTCCTACCCTTCTTGGTATTCTACAGGCTTCAACACTTTTTCTTTGATATCGGCTTCTCCTCCCTATTGTACCTTACCCTTTGCATTGCATGATTTCATCATCTTTGTACTAGGGCGCTTGGGCAAGTGAATAATTTTCCCATGAGAGACACTGTGCAAGTGGCACCTGCTACATGAGCATTCTTCAGCATGTAGCATACTTTGCATCTCATTGTGTAGAGCACCACTTGAGCGGATCCTAAGGTGTTTCAATTGGCGGCTATTGTTACCACACCACCATCCTTCTTCATCACATGGATACCTCATCACCTACTTTTCCTCGTCATCGATACCCTGAGTGGATGGGTTAGCTTGCACTGTTTTGTGATATGTTAGGTGTATCCTCCCTACTCCCATCTTTTGGGTCACTTTTACTCAATTGGCCGCATCCCATTAAATTTACTTCACTTATTAAAAAAAAAAAAACAACACACAAAAGTTCCATGTAGTTCCATTCGCCTTTGTAGGGCTTGGTAGGCCACTGGGCAACCGACGTGCACCCTTTGTCCGATGCCGTGTCCTCTCTGGGGTGACTACTTGGATTTCCTTGGTAAGATAACCATCGCCTTTGTAGTCTTGGTAGGCCACTAGGCAGCCGACGTGCACCCTTTGTCCGATGCCTTGGTTGCTTTGGGGTGGGACGCCTTGGGATACATCAACATCACAATGGTTGGCCTAACCTTTCAACTCAATTTTGGGCCTGAGAGGGGGTGTTGAGCTAAAATATGCATTACTTGCTGATTAGCCTCTTAAACAGTCCCAAAACACACTAAAAATGCTCTTTTAGAGTAAAACCCTAAAACGGGGAGTGGTTCGAGAGAGTTTAGTGGAAACCCTAATTTTTGGGGCCCTTCCACATCTACAAATAGACAATCTGCCGCCATTTAGCAATCATCCTTGTTTTGCAGGTTACACTAGTCCACACACCCTTTGCTGTTGTTGGCGCCTAGTTTTCAGCCTGCAGCTTGCCTCCATCTGCTGTCCAGCCATCATCAACTGCAGCCACATCATCTTCAGCCTGTCCATTGCTGTAGGCGACAGCTCTCAGCTGCGGGCGACTACTCCAAACTATCCCAGATTGCTGTTTCAGCCTGCTGTCCATCATCTCCAGGGTCAGCCAGCCTGCGTTTTCATCATTGCAGGCCTTGACACTCTCAGACATTGTTTTAGCCTGTTGTTTACAGCAGACTGTGCATAGTTTCCAGCCCCCGATCGGTGGTACACTGTTGCGTTCACCAGTTTCCAGCCTCCAGACTGCTGCGTTTTGGTCAGCACTCCTACACTCCGATTGGTGGTCACAGACTTAGGATTCGTCTTCGGTGGATGTCACACTCCGACATTGCTCTGCCCTTGAGCACACTGTACACTCTTACATTCATTTATAGCATTCATTTACTTCAAAGTTGTGTTCTCTCTCTCCCTTCTTCTGTTTGTGTTTGAGTTTTGAGTTTTGTATTTAGGGTTTGAGTTTTGCTCTGTGTGTCTGTGTCTGTGTCTCTGTGTTTCTGTCGTGGTCGTACAATCTGTATGTCCTCAGTGCAACCCTAGCAGTCTTCTTAACACCATCCGGTCAAACACCTCCCATTCCACATCGTGGAGTCAAATTGGATAGAGCCATTTCACTTCGTCGAATGTGATGATCCCATCTACCAGGACCATGTCCAAGGAGGCCGCACCACAATCAAATCAGAGCCATTATCATGAGACATTGAAAACACACCACTAGGCATATTAGTGGAGCAATTAGGGACTACATCATAGCTGAGATCATGTGTAGACGTTGAGATCAGCTATAGCTTGTAGTCTCCACCACATTTTTCTATACATAGTCCTATCAGAATTGGGTTTTCTTTTCTTTCTATTGATGGGACAACACCAGATATGGTTCTATTCTAGCATAGTCCCATCGTAAAGTTATTCTTAGCATTGTTTCATAGGCCACTTATTTTAATGCTTATCTTCACCTTACTGATGAGATGACATTAGACATGGATATACTTTGGATTTTGTCTCAGGGGCCACATTGGCCTTACGTAGATGTTAATCTCTCTCTCTCTCCCCCCCCCCTCTTCTTTTCCCCGTGGGTTTCATTGGTTCTTCTTGCTACATGTCAAATATGACACTCTATACCACATAAATGTATTAGTAGCAATTGTGAATCACAATGAAGTTGAGGTCATGGGGAGAGGAATGGGTTGTGGCGAACCACATCATTCTCTCTTAATATGTGATCTCTCTCTCTCTCTCTCTCTCATATATATATATATATATATATATGATGTGCCCATAGAGATACAATGGAGTATCTATGCCTTATATGAGACAGTGACAACAGACACTTGAGGGCATCTCAAATATTGTCAATAGCACCATTGGGGTGAAACAAGGCTGCCCACTTTCGCCAACACTATCTGGATTGTACATAGATGAAATTTCAGAATATGTGGACAGAATTGGTGGGACCGGAGCTAGCCTAGTTGGAGTGCTGATACCATTACTACTTTATGCAAACAATATTGTACTTATATCTGACTCACGTGAGGGACTAAATAGACACTTTGATGCATTATCAGCTTTTTGCAGGGATAGAGACCTTAAGGTGAACCTTGGGAAAACTAAAGCTATGGTATTTAACACTTCAGCTGCTTGGGTGACGAGAGTTGAGCTCCAGTTTACTTTTGATGGAGAGCCAGTGGAGATGGTCAAGTAGTATGTTTATTTGGGGTCACATTGAAGGGACCACAGTTCTCTTGGAGAGAGACATCAGAGGCTCGTTTGGCAAAAGCATATGCAGCCTCAGGTGCATTGGAGAGGCAATGTGCTCACATATAGTTTCATGAACCGTGCATCAAACTATGGATTTTTGACACCTTGGTTACACCCACACTCCTATATGGGGCAGCTATTTGGGGTTTGAGTCTCTTCCACATGAGGAGATAACCTTTGGGAGACAAGGATGGACCAGAGAAGGAATACTATGATGGGTGGGAGTATATGGAAAGACCATTGGTCATGATGATCTCACGTATGATACGAGCGAAGAGCCCGACCCCACATGCGATTATCAGAGCTGAGTTGGGAGCATTACCCATAGTGGTTGAGGCCTTGGTCGAGGAGTGACTTTCATGCATAGACTATGGGAGCTCCCCCAAGATAGATACCCACGACTAGCCCTAGCCTCTTCTAGATAGCTAGCAATAGATGGTGACAAACATTGTTGGTATGCTTAGATGGGTACACGGATGAGTTTACATGGGCTGCAGATTGACAGGCTACCCCCCCATTGACTACAGCTTGGATTGCCCTACACTTGACCTAAGTCGATCAGAGCGGAACCATGTGATCAGAGCAGACAAATTGAGGTTAGATACGGAGAAGACTTGGATCTGATCCCCCATCCCCCATGGCACAAGGATGGCATACTACCAGACCCTCTTTCTTTAGGAATCTGAGGATGGTTTCATTACCCGACCTAGTTACATGGATACACAACTGCCTCATGGTTTGCACACAATTATGGTTAGATCCACACCTCATCCCACCACCTGAGGATTGAGATAGGCGGATGGGAGGGCATATAGAAAGAGGAACACATATGCCCACTATTCAATAGAGAGCCAGAGACAGAGGAACACTACATCTGCTAATGCACGGTATATTATGATATACAAGGTAGATACCATTGTCTATTTTGGGAGGGCTTTGGACCCTTGAGATGAATCATGCAGTTTGAGGATTAGAGATGCTCGGGTTTCTTCCTCTTGGAGCTACAGAGGCGTAAAGCAGCTATTTTACGGAGTACGAGCCCCCTCCCCCCTCCCCCCTCCCCCAGCTTGGCTCACATAGATAGAGAGTGGTCACTGACTTTTTCACTGCTACACGATGGAGTATGGCACATATAACTTCTACTGTCACACAACCTACAGGAGTACATCATTGGACCTCATCTTTTGTAGGTGTCCCTTTGGATAGAGTAGTGGCACTTAGCCAGTTTGGGCACCCATGTCCACTTGGACGAAGGCCCAGACATCCACACCACAAAAAAATTAGAGCCATCATTGAGCGCCATAGGAGACATATAGCAAGATGCCTCAGTCATGTAGAGATACATCTCCCTATAGGATAGACATCTCATTGATGGAGAGTTTCCTTTTACTTTTACTTTTAGATCATTGACATGTGCTTTCTTTTTATAGGATACTATTTCACTTTTCAGTCTTATAGGCATGCTTTTCATATTTTCTCGTTCCAGATGAGAACACCATTATTATATGTAATGGTTTGGGCCCATAGGCCACACTAGCCTTTTAGAGATATTAATATACTCTCTCTCTCTCTCTCTCTCTCTCTCTCTCTCTCTCTCTCTCTTGTATTGAACTACGTTTTAAGAAGAACACTGGCCAATGGCAGTGCTGTTCCAAAGGGAAAGTGCTTATGAATATATTATCTTGCATTATATGCCTTTTCTGTTCTATGCTTTCCTGTTAGAGCTCCATAGAAAGTGTGTTTGAAGTGAATGAAACTTGTTCTATGTCTGCAGTTAAAAGATTATAAATTCTTTTCAAATAAAGTACTTTTGATAAAGACAGTAAAGTGTAAGCTCTTACTGACATACTTTAATATGGACTAATTTCAACCCCCGTCTTCCTCTTACTTAGTCCTTGCTTGGGTCTCCATCTAAAATTTAAAGTTGCAGGTTGGACTGCTGGAAGTCAAGTGCTGTCTCCACACGGCATGGCACTTGTAACTAAATTTTCTTGGGAGATCTAACTAGTAACTCCATTCTTTTTTCTGGAATGATACCAGGGTAAAGGTCCAAAACGAGTTGGAGCATTGTATGTCACTTGCCAACTTTTTAAGGTTTATTTCAAGGTAAATCTGTCAAAGAAAAATAACAAGATATCTTTTTCTTGTTTTGGGGTGCCGATTTGTTGCTTTCCCATTTGCTAGTATGGAAAAATGAAAAAAATGATGCATTAGGTACAGTCATGCTCCCGAGTGATCTTTTTCTAGTGCTGTTATACCTTTAATTCACTGTGCCAAAAGTGGTCGTGTAAGACATTGTCAGTAAATGCTCCTCTTTCTTGGATTTTAGCAATTTTTAACTGACTAGTTTATATCAGGTGAAGGATGTGGTGTGCAGCATATGATACCATACGATCTGAATGTGGTCCTTTGTAATAAAGGCCAAAGTCAACAAGTAGCCCTGAAAACTTGCCAGAAAATTGCCATTTTCCGTGGTAACTGCATCCTTTCCTAAAACCAAGGAGTGTGTGGATGAGCTGGAGTCAAATATGGCACAATCTTAGGCTAGATGTAGTGAGCTGAAGTAGCTGATAATGGGGTTCCACAAGTGGAAACGGTGGGGTGTGGGTGACAACACGTGAAGGTTTGGATTGCATGAAAAGGTGGATGTAGTTATGTCTTGCAAAAGACCTCCTTGCACTCATGAGCTAAGCAATTTCTCCATGATACTGCATAGACATATATGTGGTACCCTCAGTGTATTCCCAGACAGGTGGCTTTTGGTGCCATTGAATTGTACACATGGCAGGTTTCTTTGGCACCTTACTTTGCACTGCTTCAGTGAAGATGCCTTGCTCCACAATGCTCCAGTGAAGGTGCCTTGCTTTAGTGCCTCTGGTTCGGTTACTTTATGATTTGAACATCCTTATTAGCGGGAATAGTGAATGGCCACTCTTTCATGGATGGATGCATCAGCTTTTGCTCTAGCAAGAGCCACCACTACTCACATTCAAAAGGACACCTACTAGAGTCCTAGAGGATCACACCACTACCCACATTCAAAGGTACATCTACTAGAGACCTAGAGGATCATATCATAAGATTCAGTAAGTCTTGCCTCAGTAGAGAGAAAGACTAAGGAAATGCCTTCTTTCCAGTCTTTCCTTCTGCCTTGGAAGTTTCAACCAAGAAATGGTCAGGAAACCATTTCCTTATGTGGAATGCCTCAAATATCAGTTCAAGAATACATTTAGATGAAGTGATTAAGAATGCTATGTAATGCATGGGCTTAACCATGTTAAGGTTGACAAAAGTGCAAGTGCAAAGTGGAACATTGATGTGAGAAGCACCATGAGAGAATGGACCCATCGTGTGTGTGTGTGTGTGTGTGTGTGTTGAGAGAGAGAGAGAGAGAGAGAGAGAGAGAGAGAGAGAGAGAGAGATGCAGGTTGATGATGGAGGGTGATCGAGGCTGGAGCTGCCTGGTTGTCTGATAGGGTTTCTGCACCTTCTGCTGCCCTGTTCGTCACCTAGTGTCCTGCCTGTTTGTCTTTCTGCAGCCCATTTGCCAGTTCTCAGGCTGCCTGTTTGTCAGCTGCATGTCTGTCAGTTGCAGCCTTTCTGTGCTTGCCTGCCACCCTACATCCTGCAGTGCGCAGGCTCAGCCCTTCTGCCCTTCTGCGTCATAAAGGGCCTGTGACCCCTGTTGCTGCGCAGAGCCACAGGCTCTGAAAAATGTGGTACGGGGAGGTGAGTGACAGGCTGCAGGTCGTCCTCAGCATCTGCGAGCTGTGCCTTCCTTGAACCCCATCTCAGGCCAGTGTGATCTCCCCTGCCCAGCACGTGGTTGAACCAGCAGAGCCTGTGCTGCCAGCCTGGTTGGCTGATGCCTCCTCCTGGACAGCATTGACTCGCCCCCTGTGGCTTGAGACCTGGCCATGGATGTCGAAGATGCTGCCATAGACGTTGAAGATGATGCAGTGGAGGAAGAGATGGTGCCCTGTACAGATCAGATGGCTTTATCTCCATGTGAGGTTCAGCCTTCTGTCAAACGCAGCAAGCATGAAGAATTTCCTGTGGCCTCGGAGGCCCCTCGCCTGAGTGATTCTGTGCTATGCTCATATGCCCAAGTGGCTTCTACCTTGCAGGATTCGCAAGACCCCAACTGGGACCGGTTGCTAGAGTTTGCCAATTCTCTTTTGGAGGAGTATGTTGAACATAACCATTGAGCTATGCCTGTTGATGTGGAGGAAGAGATGTTGGATATGTATGTGAATACTCAGGAGGTTCTCCTCTTTTTCGGCCTTTCATGACCGAGGTGTCATCCTCTTCTTTATTGGCCGGATTCCCATGATACCCAGGATCCGACATTGGTTGACATCCCTTCTTAAGAATCATGGTGTAGAGGACAATTTTGCTGGTTAGCATGGTTTTTATGAGGTGGTACTTCGTTCTCCCTTGGCTTGGGATTTTCTTCATCATCATCAGCCCCTCTTTTTTGAGACACAGTTGGTGCATATTGTTTCGTGGCATCCATTGGCTGACTTTCAAAGCTTGTTCAAGCAGTCGTGCCCAGTATGGGTGGAAGTGGAGCACTGCCCGGTTGTCTATTGGGCTCTCCTTAAGGATGCTATGGCTATAGTAGGTCATGTGTTAGTGCCTCCGAGTCTAAAGGCAGCCAATAGAAATTGGCTGTGCATGCTGTGGAACACAGCTAGGAAGAGACCCAACTGCTTGTGTCTTAACTGCAATGGCATGTGGTCTCTTTGGTTTCGACTCAAATGGGATAGTTTTGCTGGTCACTACTTATGTGGTCGACTGCTTCTTGACAGAATGTCCTGATTGAAAGAGTACCCTAGTGGATCAGCCCATGGATCAAAGTCACAATACGCCACTCCCTCCAGCCAAGCAACGGATTACTCAGCCCACCTAGCCTAAGTAGACAATGCCTCCTTTGGATCAGGAGATAGAAGGATGGACGGAAGCTTGATGCAATAAAAGAAAAGCCAAGGAGACTTCTGTGCGTGTAGTACCTACTGACCCTTCTTCCTCACCGGACCTCCTCCGTAGTTGTTCGTGTCGTTGAGACAAAGGCCTAGCTGGCCTTTGATTTAGATGGTTGCGTCATTTCTCCATGGGACCGCAAGTACCTTGGACCTACTTCCACCTTGCAGATGGACCCTCCTCTTCATGGGCTGCACCACAGAGACCCAACCCTTTTGCAGTGTCAGGAGATTCTTTGAAGATGGTGTGCTAGAGAGTTTTGCTGTGAAGGTCCACGCACATGTGGCCAAATCCCATCCGCATTATTGAGCATGTATCTGTTTAGTCTTAGGGTGCCTCTTGCACACTCGTCCCTTTTGCATCTGTTGAAGCCCTTGTATTTAGTTCATATATGACAGCATATAGCCACATTGTACTTTGTAATCTTGTTTTCCTGTACTTTTTTTCATAATTAATATAAATTACCCATTACGCGAAGAGAGAGTGTAACCGGCCTGTTCACTGGGAAGGGCGGTAGTGTACAACCAAAATATATATAAATGCTTTCACCCAATTCACAGTTGCCCACTTTACCTGAACTTAAAGACACAGAATCAAGAAGAAATACAGGAAGCTAGAATGCTCCTGTTGTGGCATAGACACCCTGTTGGCCCCTAAGTCAGGCGCCCCTTGCGGTATTTCTTTATTTTTAAAAAGAGAGAAAATACAATGGGCTGTCTTTCACCTATTCTGGGTGAAATTTGGCAGCATAACAGTACAATTACTGATCCAAAACAAGTTGACCAAGAGGGGAAACTCTACCCAAGTCTGAAACTTCTGGTTGGAGTGCAGAATTGACCATTTCAGCCCGCTGCAATTACTGGTTCAGACCTGTTTTGAAACCTGTTTTCAGCTCATACTGTTCCCTGTACTGTTCAGCCCACTGTAATTACTGGCTCAGACCTGTTCTGAAACCTGTTTTCAGCTCATACTGTTCCCTGTACTGTTCTCCAACATCTATGCCAAGTGCTCCTTGATTCTGGCATCAATTGGGCTCTGAAATAACCTCTGAACAGTCCAGAATCAGTGCTAATTTAGTGCTGTTTCGGACACTTGCTTAGTGAGGTTACCACCCTCACCTGTTCCTACTTGTGGGCAGCAAACAACTGCTCCTGTTCCTGGTGAAAGGAGGCTCTTGCCTCATGCAAAAACAACATATTCCCACACAACTGTACATAAATTAGCAGAAAGGCCCTCAACTGAAGCATATCCATAACTGTCAGGGGGAGAGAAAGAGAAAGTAGGGAGCAAGCTCAACCCTCTGTGCATCATAGACAAGGTAGGCCAGCTCTCAATAGCTTTCCATCTGCAGCTATCCATCTTCCCTTTCACAAATGAGCCCCCAATACCCAAAAAACTGCACGCCAGCCCCTCTTTAAAGAGGTAAGTGCACAAATTTGTGCCAAATGGCAGCATTGGAAGGTTTTTCCCGTTCTAGCCTTCTAGTCTAAAATTCTTCATCCTCGGTGCAAAATTTGACCTCGGCACAGACTAGAGGATTAATCCTCGTGCAAAAACGAAGATAATGACTCGAACAGATTCTGGGGTCCAAAAATAGTAACTCCCTAAATTTTAGGAGTTGCTTCCATTGCATCCCCACTAGTCTTCTGACCATCTTTGCAGACTATGGCTACATCCAAATTGTAATGTAGCTCAATTGAAAGTGAATTTCCACTGATGACCCCACATGGACTAATCTCTTGAAGATTTGTCCATCTTCACTTTGAACTAGTCTCTTCCAGGCTAGTTCTTTAACACACTTGTCCATATACACTTTCACAAGTCTCTTCCAGACTTGTCAATCTATAGTGCCATCAGTCTCTTCTAGACTTGTACTGTACCTTAACTGTCCAGTCTTGACTCACTAGACATTCTTGTCCGTTTCACATACTGGCCATGCAACTCAGGCGTTTAGATTTCAAGAGGGATCCTTCCAAAAAGAAAAACCAAATAAAGTATGTAATAAAGAAATCAACAAAAAGTTAATAGTTGTCACAGTCTTGTGAGAGAGAGAGAGAGAGAGAGAGAGAGAGAGAGAGAGAGAGAGAGAGAGAGAGAGAGAGCATGCAATGTACTTGTTTCTCTTTAATGTGTGCCTCTTTAAATTGGCATTGGATAGATGAATTAGGGTTCCCTTTAGGACTTCAAGAGCCAACTCACAATTACCTTTCCACTTCCTAGGATGGTGGATGCACCCCTTGATTCTCTGCACCTCTTGGTGGCTCTTTAGAGTTTTGTTCAGACTAAATTTACATAAGTGCTTTCATCAACTGTCTACCGCATAACTATGCTTACCATACTTAGGACTAAAGTTCAATTAAACCTGAATTAATATGACAAACCCTAACCACCCTTGCACATTCTCAATACCTCTCCCCCTCTCAAGGGTAGGTTGTGCTGATTGCTTACATGGGATGATAAAACAGTTCTGACCTTAATGCTGACCTAAGGCAATGGAATTGAACTCATTGCGTAATAGCTTCTATAGGGTCCAAAAAGATGGTGTCTAGAGTATCCCTTGCTCTAGATAGTAGGCCTCTTTTAAAAAACAATATTTTTGATGGAATAGAAGGGCTTTTTGAAGAGTATTAGATGTTGAGCTAAAAATGCATTAGCCTGACTTAAACAATCCCCAAACATACTTAATTAATAAAGAAAACCTTTTATTAAAAAAAAAACGTGATCCTAGAGAGTTACTGTGTGCCACATGCAAAACTCTAATTTGAGTGCCCCAAACTTTCTATAAATAGGCATGTAGGCCACCACTCTTCCTCAATCTCGTTTTTGTAGGTTTTAGGAGCTATAACTCTGCTACCCATACCCCATTCGTGGAGGACATTGCGATCATAGCTTCCACTAGCCACTTGTCATCATTCAACGCCTAATTCCAACCTTCTACACGCGGTTGTTGCTGTGTGACTAGGCTTAAGGAGCTGTTGCTTATTGTTGGGAGTTGTCGCCTATTGTTGGATGTTGTTGCTACCTGTTGTCTGCAGTCGCCAGGATTTTCTCTCCTCAGAATGCTGCGTTTGTAGTTTTTGGCTGCCACTTGACATCTCTGACATTTGCATTTGCATCTAACAGCTATCGCCTAGTTTTTCTCTCTCCTCAGGTACTTGCGTTTTTATTCTTTCTCTCTCCTGTAGTGTCGTCTGCATCAGATCTAGCCTTCCTTGGCTATGTTTGTTGGCGTTCGACACTCGAAGGTTGCCTTTGTTGCGATTCAGAATCCGTTTGGAGTATGACACACTCTACAACTCATAGCCTCTGTCTTGATCCCAGAGATACGAGAGTTTAAGGTTCAATATTCATTGCAGTGTGTGTTTGCTGCATGAGCACTGTATATTCATTATTCATTCACTTTATTATTAATTGTATTAACTTTCTCTAAGTTACCCTAACTCTAACCCTAATTGTGTTCTAAGTTTATTAATTTGTGCTTTGTCATATGATTGGTTTCATGTTTTTTGCGTTTAGAGCATCTCTTTACATGGTATTAGAGCTAGGTACTCTTTGAGAAACCTTGGTCTTTGATCAGAAAGCTCATTTGCGAAAGTAGCAACAACAGAAAGGTCAGATGGCTTCGAATACATTTACGACACTGCTCCAATCTCCACAGCCAAACATGGACAAAAACAATTAGGAGTGGGCCTTCTATCTTGCTACTGTCCGATCTTATATGGGCGGAGAACCATTGGACTACCATGGAGTCCACAGACCATATTAAATTTTTGCCGCTAAGTAAGATCTCATCCTTATGCATAGGGTTTAGTAGGAGGTTGAAGGTAAGTCCAAGTTTTCTCCTTTAGATTCGGTGCACAAAACTAATGATCTTACAGGACCTTCGGAATCTCCCAAAAGTGGAACTTGGCTCGGATTACATATTACTTCTCCAGTACATCTTTTCTCTAATGCCAGGTATAAACCTTATTATTTCAAATTCCATGCCAATTGATTATGTATTTTTGTTGGATTGGGAGATGCGCATTAAGAAGGGACTCTTCAAAATAAGCTTTGGTTTCTCAGTTATGAGGAAGATAGTTATTTCTTCATGAACTCAAAGCTAGGTAAGAAGTTAAAAGAAAAGCTTGTAAGTATTCCTACCCTTTCTTTTCCTTCAAATGATTTTATTTCTCATGGTCAATATGGAGTAACTGCATCTTCATCTAGTGCAGTTAATGGACAAAAGGAACCTGCGATGTTTTCCACAACAACATCCATTACAAATCCATTTGGGCTCCCACCTATTCCTCCCTTATCTTCAATTGCTCCTTCCTTTTCGCTTCCATTAAGTGCACCACATCATCTTGTTAGCAGATTAGTCAACTCAGGGTGAGTCTGTGCTGTAGGGGCTGTGGCAGTATTTTTGCTGGCATTTTCTAGTGCCCTTTTTAGGGCTAGGGAGCATTTAATGCTGGCCGACTGCATTTAATGCTCCCCCCATTTTATGCCTATATATTGCAGGGCTCCTACTCTTCTGTACTTCAGCCATCATTTGTGGATTCTTCTGAGGAGAGAGGAGCTGGTGCCAGGGTGCCCACACAGCGAGTGACTCACTGTTGTATATTGCTGCCTCGTGTTTGATATGGATTCCGTTTCCTGGGCATACATCTGAGTTCTCATCTGTATTTGTGTTTATTCTTTCTCTTGTCTTGTGTTTCAGCGGTTTATTTCAGCATGTTGTTTGGTCCAATTAGGCGACCAGTTTCACCTACGTTTTTTACTGCAGTTAACATCCGTACAGCCTGCGCCTTCATTTCAGCCTGCATTTTGGTATTTCTGCATCTCCTCCTAGTTAGGTGCTTCCATCATCACCGTTTTTTACTGTTTTTGACAGTTTTTGATTGATTTTTTGACTTTGTGCAGTAGATTTTGGCTTATTTTGATCAGATTTTGGGTTATACTGCATGTGAGCTCTTGCTTTTTGCAGTTTGTGCTCGTGGTTTGGCTGTGTTTCCTCTCCCAATCCCTTCTTTTCTCTACTTCTTTTCTGAATCCTCTCCAGATGGCTCCTCCATGCACATCCACTGATGACAAGCTCCATGGACCTAATTATTACACGTGGAGTGCGGTGATGAAGGCTTGGTTTATTCAAAAGTGGTTATGGTACGTGGTTAATGGAGCTGTGACACGTCCTCGACAACCTTCTCCAGTTCCATCTGGTTTTGATGAAGACAACCATGAGGAGGCTGTGTTTACATGGGATTCGGAGGATGCCCGCGCTTATTCAGCATTACTTAAATGTATTTCCAAAGAAGTCCTACCGGTGGTCACCTCTTGTATGATAGCTTCAGACGTATGGTCGAAGTTACAGTTGATGTACGAGGCTCCTTTCATCATGCGGGCCGTTACTCTCTATGGCCAACTCCAATAACTGAAGCTTGAATCCAAAGATACGATTCAATTCTTCCTCCTTTGTGTTATCGAACTCTAGGACCAGCTTCACACTATGCAATCTGCCCTATCAGAGACACATCTTGTTGGTATAGTACTCTACAAGCTTCCTCGGGAATTTGATGGAGTGGCGAATGCTTTACGGGCGCAGACATCTATGACTCCTGTCAGTTTTCTTCACATGTCCTCCATGCTACTTGAGCATGAGGCTACTTTGCGAGTATAGGGGAGGCTTCCGTCACATTATGGAGGTTCAGGTGAGGCTTTTGCAGCTTCAGAGAGGGGTTTAAAGATGAAGAAGTCGAAGGCCCAGCGTTATCACTGTGGCAAGAAAGGTCATTTAAGGAAGGATTGCAGAGAGTTAGCGGCTTCCAGGAAGAAAAAGGAGCAGAAGATGAAGCGGGATGCGGACTCCTCCGACGAGTCATCATCTGTCTCAGATTCTGATTCCGATCCTCCAGCCAAGGTGAAGTCGAAGGCATGGAAGGGATCCTCTTCTTTGGATCGTGGGAAGGGCTTAGTGGCCCCTTCCTCAACTGCTTTCTAGTGGTGGTGATGCGGACATCCCTCACGACTCTGCAGTGCCAGAGAGGAAGTGTGAGAGGGTGGTGAGATGGGGCAGCCGTGCCTCATCTATATGTCTATACAGATGCACAGGATCCAGAGAGGGACTTCCCTGACGCATCGACCGAAGTCTGACAGGTACAAATCCTGGAGCTAGGATTGACATCCAGGTTCATGTTGGGCTGGTTACTTGACAGAGAGCGGGAGGCTTTCGTTTGGAGCCCACATGAGGGGACACTTTGGCGGTTTTGGCCGAAGGCTGGGATTCCATGGTCACATGTTTAGAGACATGTTTGGTAGATTGATCTTGTATGTTCTGAGTGACATAGGTGACATAACATGGAGAGCTGCTATGATTCTTCTCTATTTTCAGGTGGTGCTGTTATGATCGACATCAATGTCAGATACTCTCTGAGGCCTCTTGGTGGTGGGCTGGCCACTCACTGCTTGGATATCCATGGTTCTTCTGGTGGTTCTATGTTATATAGTTTATGATTCCCCATCATTGTACTATTGTATTGTATCAGCTCACCCCTGATCTGAGAGGGGGTGTTAGCAAATTAGTCAGCTCAGGGTGAGTCTGTGCTGCAGGGGCTGTGGCAGTATTTTTTTTGGCATTTTCTAGTGCCCTTTTTAGGGCTAGAGAGCATTTAATGGTGGCCGACCAGCATTAAATGCTGGCCAACTGCATTTAATGCTCCCCCCATTTTATGCCTATGTATTGCCGGGCTCCTACTCCTCTTCTGTACTTCAGCCATCATTTGTGGATTCTTCTGAGGAGAGAGGAGCCGGTGCCAGGGTGTCCACACAGCCAGTGACTCACTGTTGTATACTGCTGTCTTGTGTTCGATATGGATTCCGTTTCCCGGGCATACATCTGAGTTCTCATCTATATTTGTGTTTATTCTTTCTCTTGTCTTGTGTTTCAGCAATTTATTTCAGCATGTTGTTTATGCTTCCATTGCTGCACCACTTCTGACACATCCACCACACCCCACACCGGGGGGTTTTGCACATTTAGGCACAGCCTGTAGGACTTCTACATACCCGTTTTCGAGTGGTATACCTGTGATGGAGGCTCGACCTCCCACACACATACTTTTGAGTTTTCCCCCTCAGGGCATTCTTCGAGTGTGGATCGTTTGGTATCGCAGTTTGCCTCTATGGTATTACCTAGTGGACCATTCGATCATTCTATACTATCTTATTTGACATTTGGACAAGGCTATGGTGTCCCAGTGTCTCTACCTACACATATCGTATCATATGGACCTATGTCCATTTTGGTACCTCCTTGTTGAACATCAACAGCCTATTTTTGCCTATCCATCTTTACCCTCTTCTCCTTATCCACCACCACCACTACCACTACCACCATCTTATCCTCCATCTTATTCTATCTATCCATCTTTCCAGACACCTCATAGTTCTAGTACCTCATCCGCCAAGCATGCATTTAATGACAAGACTCAATTCAATGGGTGTAACTATACCACTTGGTCAAATTTGATGAGGCATGTCTTAGAATCTCAGAACCTATGGGATTTAGTGCAGGGGTTAGAACCCCAACCTGATCCCTTCCTTGTTCCATATGAGGTCGTCCGCTCATGGAAGGCTTGTAATTCCTTTGCAATTGTCGAGCTTATGCAGGACTTGTTACCTGAGTTTCACTCTCAGCTTTAGCATTTTGACTTAGCATTCGAGCATTGGGCACACTTAATTGACTGCTATGCAGCTCGGGATAGGACCCATTGTATCAATTTGGATTATGAACTTCAAAATTTCAAAATCACCGACAAGGATGACTTGAAAGTCAAGTTGGCTAAGTATTGGTGTCTCCTTGCCGAGTTCTCAACCACTGGGGCTTCTAAGTTCTTTGACGATCATGTTACCTTGTTCCTTAACAAGCTGCCTAGAAAATATTTCCATTTTGTGCAACAGGTGATTTCATAGCATCATATGCCCACATTTTATGAGTTTGAGTGTTAGTTGTTGCGTTACGTACGGTTGTTTGATCAATTTCATAACACGTCCTTGATAGAGGGGGCTCTTGTTGCATCTTCTCAGAGGGGGCAATAGGGTAAGGGCACACAAAACTCAAATCAAAATAAAAATCAAAATCAAAATAAAAATCAAAATCAAAATAGGCCTAGTCCAATGAAAACTCAATCCACAGTAAAACTAGGATGAAGAATGCTCATGCAACATGTGCCACTTGGATAGTGTTTCTTGTGGGGAAATTGTTCACTTGCCCAAGCGCCCTAGTACAAAGAAGATGAAATCATGCAGTGCATAGGAGGAATGTCGGACTTTGTGTGGTGCTGAGAACCATAAGGATATGCCGGTACTCGATCTCAGGAGGTGGCTCCATGCTGACCAAGGGACATTGAAGATCCACCTTGTAGTCTGAGAATACCACCCGAAAGGAGACCTTTGAAGATGCTCAGGAGACTGGATGAGCTGTAGAATTCGAAACTCAACCTCGGGAGAGAAGCCACTAGCTCCATGACTCCATGCTGGAAGGAATACAAAGGCCTAGTCACGAAGTCGCTACTGAACACCTAAGGGCCATGATCTAGGTAGATTCTCTAGATCCTAGGTATGAGTAGAGGAAATGATTGCTCAAAGGAGAGCCACTCCTCGAAAGTGAAAGGTGGGGATGTGTGAAGAACTTCATGGTACATAGGGCCCCTCTCTGAATTGGGAGGAGTAGAAGTAAGAGTCCCCTTTGAAGCCGAAGAAGAAATGGAAGCCCCCTTTGAGGGGGAAGTAAGAAAATCCTGCTTTGAATCCCAGTCTGAGAGAGAAAGAGAATCCAACCACTCATGGTTCACGAAGTGCGAAGCATCAGATGACAAAGAATGTGTCGTTGGTCGTGCCGAAGAAGGTATTTGGGGCTCGGAAGAAGAAGCTAGAAAGCACCCAGAAGTGGCCTCTCGAACTTGCGTGAAAGAGGGTGGGGAAGGAGGCTCAGGATGAGGCAAGGGTGGAAAATAGTCATGGACTCTTAGTGGAGTAGACTGTGAAGTAGATGTGGGCCATGGAAGCCATTGTACCCAGAAGTAGGTGGGGGAAACCTTCGCATAGTAGGGCGGTCTCCAGGAGGGCTTATCGTCTCGTAAGGTCTTAGAGCCTTCGTGTGCTTAAAAGGACCTAGTGTGCATCAGTTGCGGCTTTATTGCCTTGAGCATAATACTTTGATAGCCGATGTAGAACGATCTCTGTGGCCCAGAAAGGAGAGGTGGCACAAGGAGTGCTAGGTGGGAGATGCATATACTCCCAGGGGGAGGGGGTGGGGAGCAAAGGTCAAAATCGATAGTCTTCGGGGGGATGACTGTTCGTGCCATAGTAGTAGCACCTAGTAGAAGGATAATTTGTCGGTGGAGACGCCATGGTACTGGTGTGGCAAACTAGAGAAGGGAGGGTGGGAGGGAGAAAAAGGATATCTTCCAATGTGCAGTGGAAATGATAGAGAAATCAAATGTTGATGCCGAACCCGCCACCGGTCTTTGTCTTCTTTGATGAGGAGGATCTTTGTGGCTCTCTGAGTACCTTTCGCTCTGATACCATGTCAAAAGATGACGCACCAGCGAGACAATAGGGTTGGCAGGGAGGAATACTGAGTGAAATCAGCAAACATGGAGAAGAGAAGGGAAGAGAGGAAAAACTCTAATGAATGGAATGATGAAGACTTGAATCATGGAGTGAATGTGATATAAGGGATCAAGGGTGCCGTAGCACAAGGAAGATGATGAAGACAGCCACGAACCACAATGTCCTCCTGAAGGAGTGTGAGGGCAGTGGAGAGACTAGAGAAAGGAGGTGACAGACTAAATGAATTAGCCGTAAGGAATGAATGAGAGAGTGGCCTATAAATAGGCACAATCAGTCTAGGATGGCGCCCCTTTTTGGAGCTGCAAACCCTAAACTCAAAACACAGAAACACAAAAACGCAAACTGCAGGTGAAGGATTTCTCAACAGAATGCATCTAAAAAGAATAGGTATTGTCAACATTGTCAAAAGGCTAGCCATTATGACAACGAGTGTCGATCTAAGGCAAGAGGCACACAACCGAAATCCAAGAATTAGACCCTCGTACCTGAGTTGGATAACCCCCGACAAGGGAAGCAAGGTATTGGCAATCCTCAGCAGGGGCAGTGGAGAGGCGAGACCCACACTGCCATCGGTTTGTCATCACATTCGGCGAACTACTCAACTCCAGAGGGTTTGTCTGATTGGTTTGTAGAGGCCCATATTGTCTCCTTAGTGACATCAGATGCGAGTCTCGTTCACATGTGCGAGTTGCCTCTTGATGAGGTGCTTGCAAAGGCCCACTTGTCACAACCGAGCTCATCGATATTTGTTTGGCTTGTGGATAGTGGAGCTACCTATCACACGACTCCTAGAGCGGACATTATTATTTTCTGAGCCCTTGTAGTGCTGAGAGTGTCTACGTAGGAAATAACTCCTCGGTTACGATTCAGGCCTAGGGTCACGTTAGTTTTCCCATTGACCTGGGTCCAGATCTTGCTTTGTTGGATAATATCTATCATGTCTCCTAGCTTGGGGTGAACTTGTTGTCCTTTCAACAGCTTTGTTAGTTGGGGTGAGCAATTTTCTTTACAACGACCACAGTCGAGGTTTTAGACTCTCAAATTGGTTTAGTGATTGTTGGCGGCAAGGTATAGCCTAATGGCCTTTACCACATGACCCATTTTCTCACAGAGCCAATTGCCGATGATTCGGAGTTTCATCGCTTTCAGGCTTTGGCTACTACATGAGACTCTACAGACTCAGAGCGTCTTTGGCATTTTTGCTTAGGACATCTTGGCTACGACTCTCTTTATGAGCTGTCATGTCAGGGGATGGTTAAGGGCCTTCCATGGCTAAAACTATCTCGAGAGGTCTGTAAAGCTTGGCAACTAGGTAAGCAACATCGTACACCCTTTCCTTAGCAGTCTATCACTTGAGTTGCTGAACCCCTTAGGCTCATTCATGTTGATCTTTGTGGTGGTTTAGTGATTGTTGGCGGCAAGGTATAGCCTAATGGCCTTTACCACATGACCCATTTTCTCACAGAGCCAATTGCCGATGATTCGGAGTTTCATCGCTTTCAGGCTTTGGCTACTACATGAGACTCTACAGACTCAGAGCGTCTTTGGCATTTTTGCTTAGGACATCTTGGCTACGACTCTCTTTATGAGCTGTCATGTCAGGGGATGGTTAAGGGCCTTCCATGGCTAAAACTATCTCGAGAGGTCTGTAAAGCTTGGCAACTAGGTAAGCAACATCGTACACCCTTTCCTTAGCAGTCTATCACTTGAGTTGCTGAACCCCTTAGGCTCATTCATGTTGATCTTTGTGGTTCCACATCCACTGCTGCTCTCATAGCAGCTAAGAAACATGTTTCTTTGAATTTGAAACTTACGAAACGTTTCTAAGAGTAAAAAACGTGGGCATTTTTAAAAAAAATTATTTTTTTGGTGAGTTGAAACCCAAAACATGGTTTTTTTGACAAAAACTATTGGGCAAAGTTAAACATGATGATGATGATGATGTTAAACATGATGGTTCTTCATATCAATGCAGCCAAATCCTCCCTCATTAGCCATATTGAATTAGAGTTGCAGTATTTACAATGATAAGGTACGTTGATTCCCCGTGGCAATGTTATGAGGTATTTGGGCTACCCCTTTGGCATCAATATTCAGCCCAAGCAATTGTTGCAATGGATTTTCCACGAATTGGATGCCAAGTTTCTTTATTGGAAACTGTTGGCATGGCCTTTTCATGTCTATCTTGAAGTGGTACAGTCCATCGTGCTCCCAACAGAGACTTATTTCTTACCAGCTTTGGACTATCTCTACCTTGAAGGTTCTTATTGGCCACATTTATTCTATTTCTTGCCAGCTTCGGACTATCTCTACCTTGAAGGTTCTTATTGGCCACATTTATTTTATGCTAAAGAAAAGGGACACTTTGTATGTTGGTATCTCGTGGATCTCTTGGAGCCATGCTTGCACTCCTAAAAGTATTGGTAGTGGTGCTATTTTGGATGTGCACACTCACATGGTTGCTCTTCAATGGTCTCTCTTTCATGCCATGCGCATGGATTGTCACCCCTTGGGTCTTTGTTGGCCATTTCTTTTTGGAAGAGCGGGATGTGATTCATGATAACATGACCATTCGGGGTTCTTGGTGGCATGTTCTTAATGCTGATGCCCCCTTTTCCTCATCGTCCTTTTACGTGGTGACTCAGCTGGTTTTCTCATGGGAGTTTGTTTTTCAAAAAGTTCTTTGGCATTTTGTGGAGGATCGCTTGGTCGTTAGCTCTTTTCAGATGGAATTGGTGGCAGTGTCCAAGTTGCTTTTGTGGCATGGAAAACAAGAGGATCATCTAAAATTAATTGTATTGCATGACTAGGCTTATCTTCTATTTCTGATGCCATTCTGGTGAGTCATAAGGGGTTGATGTCTTTTTGTAGTACCAGGAGGCTTTTTGGAATCCCTCACGGATATAAGGACTTGTGGACCAGCTTTTGACAGTACTGCAGCCTAGGGAGCCCTTCCTTGCCCTTGACTCTGATTGTTTATGGTAGGATTGAGATCTTGCAGGTTGACTCCATCTTGAAACAGTCTTCGGCTAATGAAGTGTACCACCTTATGTTTAAGGACCACCATTGGCTGGTCAACATGGCCAATATTTCTTGGGGTTTGCATAAATCTCAAACTTGGTGGAAAATGACTATCATGGAGGGTCACTAGGATAGCCACTTGATTACACACACACACACACACACACACACAAAGATATATTAAGGTCTACTAAAGACCAAATCGGCCTATGAGACATATGCATGCACAAAGGAATATCCTCATCATATCATGAAAGTGAAAAGTGAGAATGAAAATCCTATCTAAATGTGCAATAAGTGTAGACATCATAATTTGGGCAAGCCCTCAATGGATACAGCTATGTCCATCTGGACATATGAGGCTATATGCATGTGAGATGCAATGGTGCCATGCAAATCTAACACCATCCAGTGAGTATAGGGGGATGTAAAATGCAATAGCTAGGTGGGTGCTCGTGGAACAAGCTCCTGAGAGGCTCCTGGAGGCAAGTGCTGGCTCGGTAGGCTAGGTATGTCTCATGATGTTGTGAAATCTGGTAGACCTCTCGCTGGTGGGAGTATGGCCTCCTCCTGCTAAATACACTAGGTCGTCATCCGGCCCTAATCTGGAGTGCTCTCTGTAGCGACAGCCCTCTTGGTCTCCTTGTTCTTGGATCTGTATGTTCCCTAACAGGTGCAGCTCCCTGATAGAACTCTGTCAAGATCGTCTGTCGTGCTCTATCCTCTGTACCTACTGCCAGATGGGATGCTCTGACTCTTTGGATCTCCAATATGTATTGCCCCAAATATCTACGATCTGATGTACTGATCTTGAATCGTATAGTGTGCTGCCCCTGAAACAGTGTACGATACTTCTCGTATTTGGGCATAGGCACTACACCCACATAGTAAGTGCTCTGCTGTCTCCACCTCCCCATGGTATAGTCGACAGATCCTCTCCTCCCTGGGTACTTGTGAGGCCGTCCTTGTCTCATCTCTAGCTGGTGTGACGACACTCTGAGCTGGCCTATTGCAACTTGCATGGCATGTGGCATGTGGCCATCCATTTACAATGGTCTAGTGATCAACCCATCCTCAGTGAAGCTCATGAAAAGGTCTCTATAGTGCTGCATCTTTGTGGGAAGAGAGGCCTGGGGTGCCACCTATGTGCTGTGTGTGGCTGACACAAGTCCTGCATGATGATCATCTTCCTCTCTATCCATGAGAGCTAGACAAAAGGTGAATCTGGGTCATATTAGAAGGGAGGGTGGCTCGTCATGTCGATGTCATACCTAGCCAATAGCTGCTCCACCTGGAAGTACCATGAGCTCTCACATCCCTCATGGGCCACCTATCTAAACTCTAGAGTCCTTCAGTACCTTCCATGGTAACTTGTTAGATGTCTTGTCCCATACTTGCTGTTTAAAAGTGATGATCTGGAAAAGCGCCTTTGTCTCCATGGGTGTCACAACAAACTCTGCTCTAAGTATCTCGTGGGTTATGAGGATTTGTTGTGTATCATGTGTGACAACAAAATAATCTGAGGTTGCTCTATCTGTGTCCAAACTGATGTGGCTAGTCCAGGGGCCCAAACATTTGCTGAATACATGAGAGCAGGAGTGACCATGGTGTTGAATGGCTACTGCTGGTATATGGCTCCTGCAAGTATGTCTGGTGGCACTGTCTCTCTAGGAGCGGCAATGACGCATATCCCTTCATGAGACGATCTTGTGTCACTTGTGCCATGGAAAAGCGGCCTAATGTGGCAGTAAAAGTGACTCCAAAGTAAAGATATGAGCTCACCACCTCTACTGGCGGCCCATCTAAAGTGAAGGATGATCCCCTACAGACCTGGGCTGATGTGTGAAAACCAAGGATCTTGGTTTTCCCGGTTAACTGACAATCCTCTATCTAGGCAAAAGCAGTGGAGGGCTTCAAGCTGTTTCTGAAATCAAAACAATATCATCAGCATACAACATAATGTGGATATGAATACCTGCCAAGTTGAAGCCAACTCCTCCTCCTTTGGTTATGTAGTTCGTGATGCCATCAATGTATAGCCCAAATAAGGTGGGTGATAATGGGCAGCCCTGCTTCACTCCGATGGTGCTAGAAATTTCTCTAGATATTCCTCTAGGGCATCTGACTCGTCTAACTTCCCACTTATATAGTGCATATGTGCCCCGTATCATGTCTGATGGCACCCCCAGAGTCAACAGATGCTGCAGTAATCTGTCCCTTGGCACTGCATCAAAAGCTTTGCGGAAGACCACAAAGCAGCAATTCAGTCTCTGTCTCCTGATCTGGGCCTGCTTAATCATGGATCTCATGGTGAAAATATGGTCCATCGTGGAGAAGCCCTGTTTGAAACCTGCCTGTCCTGCTCCCCACATGGACTTTCACTCCACATAGGTGCTCAACTCCACCTCCACCACTGCTCCATATAACTTGGCCAGCAAATGACCAATCATGATGGTCTGATAGTTCCCCGGATCAAAAAGGTCCCCAGCCTTATGGATAGGCACAATGGTGTGCACAGTCCACTCATTTGGGAATCCTTCTACCAAAGCCCTATTGAATACATGAGCAATGAATGGTGCAGGAACCTCTGCTGCATAAATGAGATGCTCCACCTATGTATCTGTGTGATTGGGAGCCCATCCATGCTGTAGCCTCCTAATAGTCCACTCCATCATGCCACTCAGGAAGGTTGGTGATGTGCGCGTGGCTTTGCTGGCTGTGGTATGGGAGGTTGGTGTGGTACATCATGTAAGAACTTTGCATAAGCTTGCCATATTCGTGGGTCCTCAATGGGCGTTTGTCGCCTAGGCTCCCTAAAGCTCCTCCATGCTGTAGCCACATCTTTGCTCTAGAATAGTAGGGGAAGGTCCTAGTAATGTGTGTCCTCGTACTCTCCTCATTTCTGGTGAGTAAAGCGATGCCGCTCTCTTTGGGCCTTCCTCTCTATGATTTGCTCGAGTGCAATCTGTGTCCAAAGCTGTTTGTACTGTGCTCTACACTCCTCATCATACCAAGTGTTTGGAGGGTTGATCCTAGACCCTGTACTGTGTGTGACCTATATGCAATGGGGGAAGCTCATGGTGGTTGGCGAGTGTAGGACTGAGGTAAGCTATGTGTTGAGTGTGGCTAGGGATGCTGACGGGTCCAGTTGAAGCAATCCCTTTATACATGGTGTGCATAGATGTTGGCAAGCTCACGTGTGAAGTAGAAAGTGGTATGAGGTGGCTATGGTGGGGTGTCTGGCTGCTGTGTAGGTGGAGGTTAGTGTGATGGTGAGGTGTGTGTGGTCTGCTCCTATGGGCCTCATAGGTATATCAAATGAGGAGACCCTCTCCATGAAAGGAATGGATCCCAATGTGTAGTCCACCGTGCTGGATCCTATGGGCTGGAAACATGTCAATGCTCTTGGTGAAGGCCATCTCTCCACCCCATCATAAATAATGAGGTGATGTTGTGCTCCCAACTCCAGCAAATGTCGTCCATACCTTGTGCTATGTGGGCCTTGACCCCCCAATCCTCCATTGTCCTCCTCACCCTCTGCTCTCTATCGGGTCCAGTGTGTGAAGTATCTTTGACCCTTCAAAATCATACATCTTGCATTGGTGATCTTGAGGTAGAGCATTGAAGTCCCCCACTTAGAGGACCTCCCTTAGGCTCGAGAAGTGTATAGTCTTCTCAAAGAGATCCAAAACCGGTGACTGTGACCTCCTTTCCTCCTCTACCATCTCCTGTTCCCATTCATCTCCTT
The DNA here is from genome assembly GCF_053477565.2 of Lygodium microphyllum. NCBI lineage: Eukaryota > Viridiplantae > Streptophyta > Polypodiopsida > Schizaeales > Lygodiaceae > Lygodium > Lygodium microphyllum. Next base: position 67,841,128 of record NC_141162.1, read on the forward strand.
GTTCCTTCCTCCCTCCTCTCCCAGTGAATTTGGACCCCTTTGGTGGGAAGTAGCATAGTGCAATGTATATGTATTGTCTTGGTGATAGCTCCACCGGAATCCACATGTATTGTGCCTCCACATCCCGCGACATGATGGAGACTCCCTCGTAACTCCTGTTGGAAGAGCACTGCCACCCCACCCGATCCATGTGTCATGCTCTACTGGGTAGTGCCCTCCCAATAGGCCGAATCCCAAGTGTATCTCCTAATCTGAGGGGAGTTTTTTCTCCTGGCCCTGGTGCATCTCAGTAAGTAGAATCATGTCTTTGTCTATCATAACCTCCTCCTGTCTCCCTGGGTGTGACTTTGGAGGCGAAAGTTGACCTATAGGACAAATTAGGTAGCTCACTACATTCCATTTTGGGTATCAGTACCATATAGGCACATAAAAAAAAGGAAAAAGAAATAAACTTTGAGCTTTAATGACTCATAAGAGTGTTAATTACAATTTTGGATTCCATTGCAGATGTAAAGGATGACTAAATTTTTATTACAGGGACTAAATTTTTATTACAGGGCACATTCACTTTTGGGGAGGTGAGAAAGAAAGAAAGATGTATTTATGTCTCCAAAAAGCCAAAGCGGCCTATGAGACAAAGAAATGAGTACATCGGACCATGTCATCTTGACCACAAAACAATAATGAAAACGAAAATGACAAACTACGACCATTACAAGTATACTCTACCATCACGTACAAAATGATCTCTTGATGATCCTTTGCCTAACGTGTAGAATTACACCCTGATCAATATGATTCTCTAGAAACTGTGTACCCTCTTGAGGCAAGAATGTCTGTCATGGGGTGGTCCAAGACATCAAGTCCACCAAGGGGAGGTACTCATCTCTGATGGCGAGTAATGATGACTCAAATTGTCTAGAGGTAAGGATGTTGGGTGCAACGATGGGGTGGTGGGTGCCGTGCTCTACGGAGTGTGGTTGCCTAGTCTGCTGTGACCCCCCTGACTTGTGGATGGTATGGTGACACTGCTGTAATGGTAGCATATAGTGGGCTAGCTCTGGAGCTAGTACTGAAACTCTGTAAGAACCCATCGACTCGGTGACTTTGCCTCTGTTTTGTCTTGCTCCTTGAAAGCTTCTCTCTGTAAGCCCGGATCTCAAATAAGAACAGTCCTAGGCATTTCTGATCCTCGTACTCCATCACCCTCCGGAGAGGTCCAATCCCCTCCTGAAAAAGGCAATGAAATCTTCCTCTAATATCATGATATACAATACATCTACAAATAAACTGCTTCTCAGACTTGAAACCCTTGGTGGCATAACTGGCAGATGCATGCATTCTCTCTCTCTCTCTCTCTCTCTCTCTCTCTCCTTTGGCCCGCTGCAGTCTGATCATGATTGCTTGTCCCACTGGCTGTCTGATTCAGCCAGTCACACTCCTCTCACCTGATGTGGTAGCAGATCTGCTTAGGTCCTCACATGCGCTTTAGTAAGGATGCTATCTGCAAGTGTCTAGAATATGGATCCCAACCAGTATCTTGTGTCCAGCTTTAAATAGCCAGATGAAACTCTCATACTCTTCCTGCAAGGTTGAATTCCTTGTTTGTCGCAGGGTTTCTTTGTGAGTACTTGCAACTAAGTTGTGTGCTTGATGAGTTCTATGTGTGGACTCGGGTGGGTGCTTTGTTTTGTTGAAGCTCTAGGATTTATCAATATCCCTCTCCTTTTTCAAATTTATCCCTTCTCAAAGTTTTCTCTCTCTGAAGTTTCTTGTGATTGCCACCACAAGTTGTTGGTTCAATGTGTGAACCTTATTTTTGATCTTCCACAAGTGTGATTTGTTGCAGCTTGATTGTCCTTGTCCTTTCTTTGTTCACTGCCAGTTGTATGCACATATGTTCCTCAACCAATCTTGTAGTTTCCCTTGGCAATTTTGAATCTCTATTTGCTTTGCACGTGTTGATGAGGTGGGCCAGAACGCTAGTGGGTATTGTACGAACTTGAAATAGTTTACACAGTAGCATTTTGTATATGCTGCTCTGACAAGTCGGGTTGATAAATGTATATCCTCTGTTTGCCTTACCCTCTTAAAAATCATGCCATGTTCTTTTCTTTTCGGTGTTGTTGGGGGGGGGGGAGTTATTCAAATGCAAATGAGTCAATCAGATCTTGCAAGCATGATATGCATGCAGATCCTCTGTTCTTTTCTGGCTGTGATATTGGATGTGGCTTTTTTGGCAGACCATTGCCTTCAAAGGGTGTTGAATTTCTTCATTGTGCGTTAAAGTAGATGTAGTATCCTGTATGAGACATTTTGTCCTTGGTTTGCAGCTTGGAACAGTGCATCTTTGCAGAAGTGTAATAAGAAGCATCGAAACAGCTCGTGTCTTTGATTTTGAAGAGTTCCCAACAAGAGATAAGGTGTAAAACTGTGTGAATTTATCAACTTAAAAGGTCCTTGGTTTGCAGCTTTAGTAAGGATGCTATCTGCAAGTGTCTAGAATATGGATCCCAACCAGTATCTTGTGTCCAGCTTTAAATAGCCAGATGAAACTCTCATACTCTTCCTGCAAGGTTGAATTCCTTGTTTGTCGCAGGGTTTCTTTGTGAGTACTTGCAACTAAGTTGTGTGCTTGATGAGTTCTATGTGTGGACTCGGGTGGGTGCTTTGTTTTGTTGAAGCTCTAGGATTTATCAATATCCCTCTCCTTTTTCAAATTTATCCCTTCTCAAAGTTTTCTCTCTCTGAAGTTTCTTGTGATTGCCACCACAAGTTGTTGGTTCAATGTGTGAACCTTATTTTTGATCTTCCACAAGTGTGATTTGTTGCAGCTTGATTGTCCTTGTCCTTTCTTTGTTCACTGCCAGTTGTATGCACATATGTTCCTCAACCAATCTTGTAGTTTCCCTTGGCAATTTTGAATCTCTATTTGCTTTGCACGTGTTGATGAGGTGGGCCAGAACGCTAGTGGGTATTGTACGAACTTGAAATAGTTTACACAGTAGCATTTTGTATATGCTGCTCTGACAAGTCGGGTTGATAAATGTATATCCTCTGTTTGCCTTACCCTCTTAAAAATCATGCCATGTTCTTTTCTTTTCGGTGTTGTTGGGGGGGGGGGAGTTATTCAAATGCAAATGAGTCAATCAGATCTTGCAAGCATGATATGCATGCAGATCCTCTGTTCTTTTCTGGCTGTGATATTGGATGTGGCTTTTTTGGCAGACCATTGCCTTCAAAGGGTGTTGAATTTCTTCATTGTGCGTTAAAGTAGATGTAGTATCCTGTATGAGACATTTTGTCCTTGGTTTGCAGCTTGGAACAGTGCATCTTTGCAGAAGTGTAATAAGAAGCATCGAAACAGCTCGTGTCTTTGATTTTGAAGAGTTCCCAACAAGAGATAAGGTGTAAAACTGTGTGAATTTATCAACTTAAAAGGTCCTTGGTTTGCAGCTTTAGTAAGGATGCTATCTGCAAGTGTCTAGAATATGGATCCCAACCAGTATCTTGTGTCCAGCTTTAAATAGCCAGATGAAACTCTCATACTCTTCCTGCAAGGTTGAATTCCTTGTTTGTCGCAGGGTTTCTTTGTGAGTACTTGCAACTAAGTTGTGTGCTTGATGAGTTCTATGTGTGGACTCGGGTGGGTGCTTTGTTTTGTTGAAGCTCTAGGATTTATCAATATCCCTCTCCTTTTTCAAATTTATCCCTTCTCAAAGTTTTCTCTCTCTGAAGTTTCTTGTGATTGCCACCACAAGTTGTTGGTTCAATGTGTGAACCTTATTTTTGATCTTCCACAAGTGTGATTTGTTGCAGCTTGATTGTCCTTGTCCTTTCTTTGTTCACTGCCAGTTGTATGCACATATGTTCCTCAACCAATCTTGTAGTTTCCCTTGGCAATTTTGAATCTCTATTTGCTTTGCACGTGTTGATGAGGTGGGCCAGAACGCTAGTGGGTATTGTACGAACTTGAAATAGTTTGCACAGTAGCATTTTGTATATGCTGCTCTGACAAGTCGGGTTGATAAATGTATATCCTCTGTTTGCCTTACCCTCTTAAAAATCATGCCATGTTCTTTTCTTTTCGGTGTTGTTGGGGGGGGGGGAGTTATTCAAATGCAAATGAGTCAATCAGATCTTGCAAGCACGATATGCATGCAGATCCTCTGTTCTTTTCTGGCTGTGATATTGGATGTGGCTTTTTTGGCAGACCATTGCCTTCAAAGGGTGTTGAATTTCTTCATTGTGCGTTAAAGTAGATGTAGTATCCTGTATGAGACATTTTGTCCTTGGTTTGCAGCTTGGAACAGTGCATCTTTGCAGAAGTGTAATAAGAAGCATCGAAACAGCTCGTGTCTTTGATTTTGAAGAGTTCCCAACAAGAGATAAGGTGTAAAACTGTGTGAATTTATCAACTTAAAAGATCCTGGAGGGTTAAATACTGTGTGACATTTTGGTAGATCTTTTGACACTAGGTGACGTACAATTATTACACAGGGCGTCTGGAGGTTTTCAATGATAATTTCCAGACTGTAAGTAAGACTATTCTGCTCCCTTTTATTTTGGGTTAAATGAAATAGGGATCCACGTGCTGTCAGATGGAAATCTGGTTGGCTGAGTAGCAATGACTTTAAAAAATGTGTATGAATCATGTTATGCATAAGATATCTACTTGAGTTATTTTATGAGTTTTGTTCTTTTTACACTATTTACACATATTCATCCCCCTTGTAAACTGGTAGATTATAACGTCTACTAGAGAGCTATATGAGGTAAAATGGCATTGTTCGTGAGATTATGTTTGCAATCAAGAAACCTTTGTATCCAATACTTAGATACCTCTCTCCATCTCATAGACTCCAACTGAGCTGGGTATCACGGTCCAAGTACCAATGTCAGAAATGCATATTGAAGGATAAATAAGAATAAGGGCAACCTAGCCCAAGAATATAGCCAAAGTCTTGTCAGTGAAGGAATTACAATGGTTCTTGACATCTGCTTTCACGAAAGAGACCATTTATTTGTGTGGATTTTGGGAACTAGACCATTCCAAGAGGGTCAGGCAACTAGAGACTTGGATGAGGGCCTTCAGGACATTAGCTCCTTTAGAGAGAAGGCCTTGAGGAGGAGACAAGGCCTTCGATAGAGAGAAAGGACAGCCAGAGCATCATTGGCAACACATCAGAGGGAGGAGAGACTTCTAGGGTGCAGATGGGTGGCTGAGAGGATGCACGCTGCTGAAGTAGAGATAGATGAGATGGAGGCGGCTAGACCTGAATATAGATATCACATGAGAGCTTCCTCTTGGATACATGAAGGAGACACATTTAATAGAGACTTTTGTACTCAGGGCCCAGGCACTATAGACAATGAGTGATGAGGCTTGGGAGAGTAGATGGATCCATAGCTTAGGGCCCTCCAAATGCTTTGATAATCTCATGTGGTACAAAGGGCTTACTTCGAATCATCCATGAAATCATCAATACTAGGGGTCTCTCCAGTTGCTTTCACCCCTCATATATCTTCTCGCTCTTAGGTAGTGGGTGATTTTATGTGGCTCTCCTTGTGCAGCAGAGGCTCGATCCCCATATTGGGGCCCCATACAAAAGTGCTAGTGTGACCAAAGTGTCGAAGGACTAGAGTTTCATTTGAGGCTTCTGAAATTGTATGCATGTGCATTGGCTCTCCATCGACCCTAGAGCCGCATAGCCTCGTGTCAATCGATCCTTTGCTGCTCTCCTCAAAGTGAATCTTGGCCTTGAAAATGTAATCCCCAAGTAAACATATATGTGGACCACCTCCACTATCTCCTCTCCATATGTGAAATGGGGTATTGATCACGAAATTGACTAGGAGGAATCGTTAAACACTGTAACCTCGGTTTTCCCAAGGTTCACTGTGAGATCCTTGTCTTGAAAGAAGGCTTGTAGTACATCTAGGTAGTGTTGTAACCCCTTACGTGTGTTGGAGAAGAAGACTATGTCATTGGGATACAATAATATGGGTATTTGTGCCTATCCCCCCAAGAAAAAAATGCCAACTCCCTCCCCTCCAAGTCCATCAATGTAGTCTAATATCTCATCAATATAAAGGCCGAATAGAGTAGGTGAGAGTGGGCATTCGTTTTCACTCCAATGGTGTTGGTGATCTCCTTCAATAGCCCTCTTGGTGCTCGTACATGTCCTATAGCAGACACGTACAATGCTAGTATCCCCCATCTTATCTCCATCGAGACCTCTAGCTCTTGCTAGTATCCACCATCTCGTCACCATTGGGACCTCCAGCTCGTGTAGTCTTTGCATAAGCCTAGCATGTATTACTGTGTCAAAGGGCTTATGGAAATCCACAAAGTAGCAGTAGACCTGCCTCCTCTATTCCATGCTCTCCTCGATGATGGTTCAAAGTATGAGGATATGATCAAGAGTGGAGTAGCCTCACCTAACCGTACCTGTCCACACGATTGATGCTGGTGCTTCTTTGCCCATTTGCTTAGCTCATGCTCTAGTATCGATCCATAAAGCTTGGCTAGCATGTGGCCAACCGTGACCGTTCTATAGTTTGTGGGAACCATGGGGTCTCCAACTTTTAGGATTGGTACTATAGTATTAGTTGACCAACTAGTAGGGAAGCCATCACATAGGGCACTGTTGAATAGGTGGGCTACAAGGGGTGCTAGGATATCTTTGGCATGTGACAGGTGGTTTGCTACTAGTATATCATGGTCTTGGGTGCAGCCATTTTGGAGTCTATCGATGGTGTTACAAACGCTCGTTGTGTTGAAGAAGGTAGATGACATGGATGTGCCCTTTTGTAATCAAGGCAATGGGGGACTGCCCATGTACCTGATATAATGTGGTAGCATGTACATGCCATGTGTTTGGACCCTGGGGAGGTGATGGGTGTATGGGCTTGGGGTTCTTGGAATGCCTTTCATGCCTCCTTGTTATTATCTTGAGGACATGCATTTTTAAAACCTCACTTAACATGTGGATTAATTTTTAATCACATGGTTAAGTGAATGTTGCACGTGTGAGATGTAACTGGGGTCAAAGTAAATTTACGAGCTCGAGACCTGAGAAAATCACGGCATGTCAAAGGCAAAACTTGCTATAAGTTATGCCACACAGGTACTTGGTGGTGCATAGCAAGGGAAGTTGAAATACCAAAAGGGGTTGGGAGAATCCCATTGTACATCAACTTCTTCTTCAATTAAGTTAGATAAACATTGAAAGGGGCGTTAGTTTTGGGGACAACAGGGTGTCCAATGTCCAAGATTATATGGTTAAGTGTGCATTTCAGTTTTGTGAAATTGTTAATTGCTGTAAATAGTGCTTAATCAAGTTATTTACCACCCTATCGGAGGAGGAAGGTTGGTTTCAGCTATCCTACCCAAGAATAGCTGGTAAAAATCGTGCTCCAATTTGGATAGAAATGCCCTCTTCTTTTGCTGCACTAGGCGGCGAAAGATCGAGTGTGTTTGGTTGTGTGTAGGTTCCTTGTGCTTCGCCTTGCTAGAGACGAAGATGGTTTTCTTTGCACTCCTCGTTATACCAGCTATTGTGTGGGGTATTCTTGCTTGGGGGGTGGAATTGTTGCGTCTATGGGAAAAATACATGGCAATTGAGGTGTGAAGTGTTCCGGCAAGTTGTGCTGTAATATTCTCTAGGGGTATGTGGGAATCCATCTCATACAAGCTCCAATAGAGATGATTCGAGAAAGCACTCATTGCCAAATTGGTGAAGTGGTATTTGAAGAATCTTGGGTGGTTGCTCACTGGAGGGATCGCATCATGTCCACAGGTGATGGTAAATTGTAGGTAGGCATGGTCGGTTGCCACTGCTAGTGAATGAGGGGACACTCTAAAAGATTGTATGTTGGGGATGAGGGATGAGGGATGAGGGCCATAGGAGATAGTCCACCATGCTCGCTCCTAGTCTCTGTATAGGTCATTTGGAGGGGTTTCTCTTGTATGTTTGGATGCATGCTTATGTCGAAAGCATGTGAGAGCGTCCAATCCAGGCCATCTATTCAAGCTGTTAATGATGGCTAATCCATGTGCAACTCCGAAGGCTAGGAGGTGGTCAGCATAATCTGTGCACTCACCCCTGTCTTGTGATGTTTGGCTGAGTTCCATCTCCTTTGGTGCTCTCTCTTTGTACATGTGGTCCTCACTCTTGAAGAAGGGAACTTGTCTCTGTGTTGTGCAAGCATTGAAGTCCCCAATCAAGAGGATATCTCCAATACTGGAATAATGCATAATATCCTCAAATAATTATAGATATGGTGACTCCCCTGCCTATGGTGCATATGGAGAATTTATTGGAGCAAAGTAGCATATTGCCATGTAGATATCATGGGGGCAATTTGTATTTATCCAGATCCACATGAAGCAAGCCCCCTCATCTCTTTGCATGACTTTTAACATATGCTATAGCTCCTCTCTATACAGTACAACTACTTCTCCAGACCCTTTGGTCCCCCCTTGTGATCGGGCTTTAGGCGGCATGTCGTCTCCTATCTATAGCCTCTTATCTTTGGAAAGTGCGTGCCCTGACTTTGGTGTGCCTTTGTATATAGGATGATGTCCTTGTCAGTGAAGGTCTCCTAGAATAGCCTTGCATCCATCCTCATGACTCTATTACAGTTCCACACTGCAAATGTCAAGTGTCTCTCATAGGCCATGCCTCGTCATTGGCATCTATTTGTGATAATGATGCACCCATCTTTTTATATTGTCCATTTATCTACTTTGCGGGCCTCCATAATCTATGACATGTACTCCCTATGGTGGGCTACCTGGGTGGGTGTGAGATCATCCTCAAGGTATACTTTTTCTCTTTTGAGAGCCTTCCTTTGGGAGAGGAAGGTTTGTTGTGGCTCCAAATCAGCAAATTTGATGATAAAGAGCTGGCCCTTTTCTAGATCCTTCCCTATGCGCCATGCATTTTCCACAGTGGAGGGGTCCTCCACTCCCATATTTCTGCTTATGATCTTGGGCATCTATCTAGAGGGCTGTCTCTCTCTTTCCACCCAAGGCTTTAATTTTCCTTGTCTTCTCCTCTTCAAGTGCTTCATTCATGAGCTCTTCCTTCTTTGTTGGCGTCTTCTTTGCCGATTCGATCCTTTTGGAGTTTTCAACCACTTCTACTTGTGCTTGTTTCACTATGGTCACCCATGTATTAATCTCCTTTGCCTCCCTCTTAAGGAGGTCAAGCTGGTTTTGATATTCGGTGATCTCATGCTAGAGTTCTTTAATCACTCTATTTCTCTCTTGGAGAGAGTCTTCAATGTTTGCCTTTCAAGATGTGAAGTGTGCTGTAATCTCCTCGTATATTTCATTCTTCCATTCTTGCACCTTCTTAGACATCTCCTCCTTGATTTGTTGTATGGCCTCATCACACATTGCTGCCATCATCTCTTTGATATTTTCCATATCCTAATCTTGCATTTTGCACACGTCTTGGAGCGCCTCTCGGCCCTTTTTCATGTGAGAATTTGTCACCTTATCGATGCTGCTCCAAATAATAGAGTATTTCTCAAACTTCTCCCCTCTTGTGTAGTCGGGATGCCCGGCTTTTGTGGAGGGAATCCCATTGTATTTTTGAGACTTGATTGTTGCTTATTTTCTCAAGGGCAATCACCGGAATGCCGTGATTGAGTAGGGTATACTCTGATGAGCGGGTCTGGAAGAAGTAGTGCATGATGGTGTGACTAAGCAAGTGGTAGGGCCTGAGTAGGGAGAGGCGGGTTGAGGAAGTGCAAGGTGAGTGCAGGGTGGGTCGAGCTGAGTACAGGGCAGAGGCAAGGTGGGGCGCGGCTGAGAGGCGCACACACACACACACACACACACACACACACACACACACAGAGAGAGAGAGAGAGAGAGAGAGAGAGAGAGAGAGAGAGTATATATTAATGTCTCTAAAAGGCCAATGTGGCCTATGAGACCAAAGCAATACATACAATGATGGTGTGTTTCTCATGTGGAACGAGAAAAGATGAAAAACATGCCTAAAAGACTGAAAAAATCAAATAGTGTCCTATAAAAGGGAAACATGTCAATGATCTAAAAGTGAAAGTAGAAAAAGGAAAACTCTCCATCAATGAGATGTTTGTCCTCTAAGGAGGTGTATCTCTGCATGGCTAAGGCGTCTCGGCATCTGTCTCCTGTGGCGCTCAATGATGGCTTTAATTTGTCTATGGTGTGGATGTCTAGGCCTTCGTCCGGGTGGACGTGGGCGCCTAGACCGGCTAAGTGCCACTGCTCTATCCAAAGGGACACCTACAGAAGATGAGGTCCAATGATGATGTACTCCTATAGGCTGTGTGGCAGTAGTAGTGGTATCTGCCATACTCTGTCGTGTATCAGTGAAAAAGTTAGTGACTGCTCTCTGTCTATGTGAGCCGAGCTGTGGCGGCCTCCTACTCCGTAGAATTGTTGCTCTGTGCCTCTGGAGCTCCAAGAGGAAGAATCCCAAGCATCTCTAATCCTCAAACTGCATGATCCGTCTTAGGGGTCCAAAACCCTCTCGAAACAGACAATGGTATCTACCTCGTATATCATAATATATAATGCATCGGAAGATGTAGTGTTCCTTTGTCTCTGGCTCTCTGTCGCATAGTGGGCATATGCGTTCCTCTGTCTGGATACCCTCCCATCTGCCTGTCTCAATCCTCAAGTGGTGAGATGAGGTGCAGATTTGACCAATAACTGTGCGTAGTCCATGAGGCAGCTGTGTGTCCATGTAATTGGGTCGGGTGATGAAACCATCCTCAGATACCTGAAGGAAGTGGGTCTGGTAGTGTGCCATCCTCGTGCCATGGGGGGAGGGGGGTTGGATCCAAGTCTTCTCCGTATCTAACTTCAGTATGTCTGCTCCGATCACATGGTTAAGCTCTGAGCGGCTTAGGTCAAGTGTACTCATCTGCAGCCCATGTAGACTCATCCATGTACTCATCTGAGCATACCAACAATGTTTGTCACCATCTGTTGCTAGTTGTCTAGAAGAGGCCAGGGCTAGCCGTGGGTATCTATCTTGGGGGAGCTCCCATAGTCTATGTATGAAAGTCACTGCTTGGACCAAGGCCTCAACCACCATGGGTGATGCTCCCAACTCAGCTCTGATAATCTCATGTGGGGTCGAGCTCTTCGCTCGTATCATACGTGAGATCATCATGACCAGTGGTCTTTCCATATGCTTCCACCTGTCATAGTATTCCTTCTCTGGTCCATCCTGGTCTCCCAAAGGCTGTCTCCTCGTGTGAAAGAGACTCGAACCTCAAATAGCTGCCCCATATAGGAGTGTGGGTGTAACCAGGGTGTCAAAAAGCCACAATTTGGTGCGTGGCTCATGAAATTGTATGTGAGCACATTGCCTCTCCAATGCACCTAAGGCTGCATATGCTTTTGTCAAACGAGCCTCTGATGTCTCTCTCCAAGAGAATTGTGGTCCCTTCAATGTGACCCCCAAATAGACATATTGCCTAACCATCTCCACTAGCTCTCCATCAAAAGTAAACTAGTACTCAGCTCGTCACCCAAGCAGCTGAAGTGTTAAATACCATAACTTTAGTTTTCCCAAGGTTCACCTTAAGATCTCTATCTCTGCAAAAAGCTGATAATGCATCCAAGTGTCTATTTAGTCCCTTAGGTGAGTTAGATATAAGTACAATATCGTCGGCATAAAGCAGTAATGGTATCAACACTCCAGCTAGGCTGGCTCCGGCTCCACCAGTTCTGTCCACATATTCTGAAATTTCATCTATGTACAACCCAAGTAGTGTCGGTGAAAGTGGACAGCCTTGTTTCACCCCAATGGTGCTATTGACTGTATCTGAGATGGCCTCAGGTGTTCGTACTCTGCCCGTCACTATCTCATACAAGGCATAGATACTCCACTGTATCTCTACAGGCACATCAATGTTTTGCATTCTTCTCATGAGTCTAGCACGTGGCATTGTGTTAAAGGCCTTGCGAAAGTCCACAAAACAGAAGTATATCTTTTTCTTGAATGCCTTGCCTTCTTCAATGATTGCCCTCAATGTAAAGATATGGTCTAGAGTTGTATATCCCCTCCTGAAGCCAGCCTGGCCTTTTGATCTCAGGCCATGCATCTCGGCCCATTCACTCAATGCTTGTTTCACGATAGAGCCATATGTTTTGGCCAGCATGTGTCCAATCATGATAGTTCGATAGTTACTAGGTAGTGCGGGGTCTCCACTCTTAAAGAGCGGCACAATAATATGGTTTGACCAAGAGGTTGGAAATCTCTCACAAACTGCTCTATTAAAGATGTGAGCTAGCGTTGGTGCCAAGATATTACAAGCATGCGTGAAATGTTCAGCTACTAAACCATCATGATCTTGGGCTTTTTCATTTTTCAGTTTCCATATGGCATTCCTCACATTTTTTTTTGTGAAAAATCTGCAATTTGCTGGTCTTGAGGTTGAGGGGAGTGGCATAGGCTCTTGGCCAGGAACATCATAGAGTGTGCAAGCATATCCATGCCAATCATCCGGTCTAGTAATCTATAAGGGTGGTTGGTTCTCATGCATCTTTTTCCATGCTCTCTTGCTGTCCTGTCCCAAGAACATGGAATACATTTCTGTTTCTAGTCTACTCAGGTATTCCCGCTTCTTTTTGCATACCAATCGTCTGAAGAGTGTTCGAGCATGCTTATGTGTACATATGCCAAGTGCCACCTCTCGCTGAAAACGTGCTCGTGTCTCTCTGCACTCATCATCATACTAGCCATTCTGTGGGGCATTACCTCGTGGAGGTTTATCTGACGGTGTAGTGTGTGGGAAAGCGTAGGCTGCTGAAGTGTGTATTATCTCGGCCAACTGTCCTGTAAACTCATCCAGAGAGGCCTGTGTGTCTAGCTCCCTCAATGCATCTCGCACAGTAGTGCTGTATATGTGTGAGGTCGCTTCCACAAAATCATAGCGTGGTAATTTTGGTATGTGTGGCTATGCTTCGTGTATATGTCCATATTACATTGTGAAAGCTAGAATAGCATGGTCTGCTGCTAATCCAATTGGTCAGTCTGAGATTTCAAAGCTTTTTATGTCAGGCAGCAAGTTGGGTGATCCAATCAAATAGTCCATTGTGCTTGACTCTTTCTTGTTATTCCAACATGTGAAACCATTAGATCTTGGCTACTGTGGCAGCCTGTTAAGGATGGCCAAACCATGTGCACTTGCCAATGCCAATAGATGTGTTCCATATTCTGTTTTCTCTCTATCTTGGGCTGATCTAACTAATCCCACTTCATCTAATGCAATATCTCTGAACATCTCATCACTAGTGTCAAAGAAAGCAGATTGGTTGCTTCTTGTGCATGCATTAAAGTCTCCTGCTAGTAGAACATCCCCAATTCTTATAAATCTCATTATGTTCTCATATAGTGGTGTATACAGGGATGCCTCTTTAGGGGCAAACTTAGAGTATGGAGGGGGAAAGTAGCATATGGCAATATACATGTCTCGAGTTCTACTTGTACGTAACTTGATCCACATGTATCTTGCCTCTACATCTCTATGTACCACTTGGACTGTGTCTCGGAGCTCTTCTCTAAATAGAATTGCCACACCTCTTGATCCCCTCGTCCCTCCAGGCCGCTTAGGCTGAGGGCGATATACACTTTTCCTTCTATATCCATATACATCAGGTAGACGGCTGTCTTTACATTGATGTGTCTCAGTATACATAGCAATGTCTATTCCTTTGAAAGTATCCTCAAAATAACCTGCATCTGTCTTAAGGGAGCCATTGCAATTCCAAAGTGTGAACTTCAGGGTCTCATAGGCCGCGCACCGTCATGTTGTCCTTTTCTATGTGATGATGACTCTTCCATCTTTGTAGACAGCCCATTTACCTGCTTTCCGTGCATCTAGAACACGTGGCATATTTTCCCTCCTGTGGGCTATCTGGGTTGGGGCGAGGTCTTTATCTAGGTAGATCTTTTCTCCTTTGAGAGCGATCCTCTTGGAGAGGAAGGCTCTCTTCTTTTCCAAGTCTCCAAACTTCAAGATGAGGACTTTTGTTTTTGTGTCAGCTTTCTCGACTCGCCAAGCCCCAATGATGGGTACATCTGTAGCCCCAATTTTGGTGGCAAGAGCTGTAGCATCTTCAATTGGGGAGCTTTTCTCATCTAGTCCAACTACTCTTACGTGGAGTGCGCGTGCCCGTCTTTTTGCCTCTTCTTCCAAGGTGGCATTCATAACTTCCACTTTGTTGCCATGCATTTTTTTGTTCTTTTTTACCACATCTATCCATTCTGCATTTTCTTTGACAGTATTCTCAACATTTTCCATTTTCTTTTGGGTGCCTTCCACCACACTTGCATAGGTGTGCATATTCTTTTTTAAAACATCCATTTCTTTTTGTAGTTCCGGTGTGATTTGTGGTTCCTTTTGTGCGTCCAATTTCTTTTTGCATTCCTCTAGTTCTTCTTGTAGATTAGAGATCATTGAGTCTTTCTCTGCCATGTGTGCATCCAATGTTTGTTGCATCTCCTTTTTTAGTTCTTCCATCATTTCAGCTTGAACCCGCTCTTGTATATCATTTTTCATTTCCTTCCTCATGATACGCATTTCAGCATGGAGTATGGTCAACATCTCCGCATATAGTGTTTCATTAATTTTGCGGGATGTCTTCCCATATCTACTTGACCCTGGAGAGACATTCCAATCTCGGGTTTTCACGCCCATAGATTTTGTATCTCGTGTTCTTTAGCGGTGTATGGAACATTGTTTCCACGATTGGTTTTGTGATTCCTTCATTGTCAGTTTCTTCCATCATGATTATAGTATGTGCTATAGCATAAAACTGTTTACAGTCTGACTAGAGTAGTGAATGAGTAACATAAACTATCACTATAGCATGAACTGTCAGTATATCATAAACAGTCAATGTGATTGCATCATAAAATATGACTGTAGCATAAACTGTCAATGTAGCATAGAACTGTCAATCTCACCTAAACTGTCACTGTAGCATGAAATGTTAATGTGCGTCAGTCTGAATTCACGCAGGTCTCTAGTCTACATAGCACGGCAAGGTTCACATCAGTCTGAGTACATTTGCAATCTCAGTACATTCACACAGGTCTGCATTCACGTCAGTCTGAGAGAGTCAACAGATTTCTTATACAGTCACAGTCACGGCACAAAACTGTCCCATCAGTCATTGCGCATTCTTGCAGATACTGTTCACAAGGCCCACCACTGCTTACTGCAGGTACATCCCGTCGCTGTTCACTTAGTACTCTTGCGTCAGTATATTTACAGCATTCTCAGTGCTTCTGCGTCAATACCTTCGTCACAACATTCTCACTACAACATTCTCCTTTATCACAGTACATTCGTCACAACATGTATTTTTGTCACAGGACATTCGTCAGTACAACATTATTGTCTTGCATCACGCTTGTATTACTGATGACCTGTCTTGCATCAGACTTGACAACCTATCTCGTCACGTCAGAGCATACCTGTCACGTTAGAGCATACCCGTCACATGAGAGAGAGAGAGAGAGCGGATAGACATATCCGTCACGTGAGGCACACATCACGTCACGTCAATGTCACATATCACACCAGGCACACGTCTGTCATGTCAGTGTCACACGTCACGCCAGCGTCACACAGCAGCCGTTACGCCCGTCAGCATTCGCCCGTTACGCCAGCGTCACACAGTAGCCCGTCAGCATTCACCCGTCACACTCGCCGGTCAGCATTCGCCCGTCAGCACTCGCTTTCATGAGAGAGAGAGAGAGAGAGAGAGAGAGAGAGAGAGAGAGAGATTTTGTAGTCGTGTATCATGCGTGAGCCTTTCGAGCTTTCATGAAAGCATTATAGCTTTAGGTTAGCTTGTGCTTTTTTAATTTTATGGTTTGTTTTGGGTTGCTTCGGGCATGGATATACAGGCGACTTGTGGTATAGATATGGCTTTTCTTGATTAGCAGTTTTGAGAACAAGAAAAAAGGAATTGTTGGACTCTGATGTTGGGACTTTGGTCAATGATTTTTTAAACTAGCCTTCCTTCTCAGATAGGGTGGTAAATAACCTGATTAAGCACTAATTACAACAAGCATAAATTTCACATAAATTAAAAATATACACTTTACCACTATAATCTTGGACATTGGATAGTCAGTTGGTCCCAAACTGGCACTCCTTGCAGTATTTCTTTATGTTATATTGCAAATGGAAGAAGTATAAATGAGATTCTCTGATCTCCTTTGCTAATCCAAGTACCTCTTGCTATTAAAATTGATTAGCAAGCCTCTAAACCAATTTGCCCCTTGGTTTTCTTGGAGATTGGACTTCACCCTACTCCTTGAATGATAGATTCGGTTCCAAATCTAATATTGGTTGGTTGGCCTCTTGAATCTCCTTGAAATTTCTCAATTTTGGCTATTGGAATTTAAGTCCTAGCCCCTTAAATTTGAGCATACATCTTGAGGCGGCTGTCAAAACTCTAATTTTTGCTGTAAATTAGGGTTTACAACAGAGATTGACTAAAATCTCTTCCTCTGATGGCTCACACTATTGAAAAATGTTGAGATAACTTGAGATATGGTTGGGGGATGAGAGAGAATGCTATAGAGAGAGAAATTTCAGAGTTTCATCGTGAGAAACATTGAAAAGCTACTGCTGCCTTGCTCAAACAGCCATGGAAGCTGTTATCTATAGCTTAGGGCCACCAAAAAGACTGGTGCCCCCTCATGTATGCTACCATTTGCACCAACAGGATCTTGAGCTTTTATCACCTACTCTTGGAGCGCTCCAAACTGCTCTCATATATCGTAGGATTGATCTTTGGTGGCTGTAAATCACATCAACAACCTCTCCTTGTGCTCTAACAGCCTCCTTCTCTCTCATAATGGTTGGATTAGATTTCCACCAAACCTTAAAAAGATTTTTGCATTTGCATGGGCATGTTTTGCCAAGTGGCAGTCTTCTAATCCCATTTTTTAGCATTATCCAGCTTATTAAATTAATTTTCAGAATATAATTTCTGAAAATTAATTTAATAATTATTCTAGTGCTCAAAAGATTAATTTCACTAGCATATAATTAAATTGGCTAGGCCAATTTGTCTTTCAAGTATCCCTAAGCAGTTATTGGCCCTTAGACCGACATTAATTAATCAATTAATCTCTAATATCACCATTGACATTAGTAGCTAATATATTGGTCTAGGCCAAAATCTTATACCCGGTACCACCTAGTATCTATCAGGTATAACTTATTACAACTTTTGCATTTGACATCCACTACATCCTCGGAGTCATTGGCATGCTACCATGAAATAAGTGTCATGTGCATCACATGTCCTAGACAACCTTGCACATTTGATTAATAACTTAATGAAATCTTATCGGCAAGATTAAATCATATTAAAGTTTCACGTTTTCATGATAGACCTCCCCCTTGAAATCCCTGTAAACGTCCTCAATTAGCACTTCATTCTGCCAAAGGAAAGGCATAGTGCACTAGAATTTCCATAAGGCATCATAGTCACAACATTAGCCACTATTGTCCAACCATGCTACATGCCCCAAACTTGCTGAAAATTTCCAGCTAGCATAAACATCAGGTAATATTGAGAATTAGCTGAGAACTATTGCTAGAAACTCATTGGATGTATCCATGACTCATGTTACTCAATTGTTCTGGCTCAACAATCATAATAGGGCATATTCTCAACATAAACTATGGCTGAAATTGTCAATGGCATTTAGTACATGCTGTTGTCCATGGAATGAGTTGTAAACCATTGAAAACTAAGCATAAACTGATCACTTGTTGAACTAAGAACTGATCACAAAGTGATTGCAAAATCTTATCAGAAACTGATACAAAACTAATCCCAAAAGTGACCATAAACGGTCCTCAAATTGATAAAAAACTAGCTGAAACTGATCAAAATTTGTTTCAAAACTAAGGCAAAAACTCATACCAAATTGATCATAAACTGATCCAAAGTATAGTTTGTTGGGTTTGACTCACACCTACGCTCATAGAGGAGTGTTGGTGATCTTCAGTAGGACACGAGAGCACTTTTTACTCTCCGTAGTACGATAGGTTTTTCCCCCCAGATTTATTCCTTTTATTTTATGTGTCTATGTTACACAGTCTTAGGCACTCATCGTGTTTCACACACTTCGGGTGTGAACATCCTCTTACAACCCTAAGGTTCAACGGTTGTACTTTGTGCTTGCACCTTACACTTGAGATTATTGCATTGGGTGTTGTGCTCTCACACTCTACACTGTCTACTCCACTCTTAGCTAAGCTTCGATCTCTTCTCGTTCTTACATTTGGTATCAGAGTTGAACCTCAGCTCCAGCTGACTTCAAAGCCATCATCTCTAGCTCTTCTGCCATTGTCAACAGCTCCACTGTCACCAAGTGGAGTTCTCACTTGGCATGCAGCAATGACAGCTGCCCCCTTGTCTGTTTCCTGTAGTTACTCGCACCGCCCTTTGTCCCGTTGCCAGTCAGCCAACGCCTCCTGTCTCCAGTGCAGTCGCCCGTCTGAAACACCCTGCTCCTGGTGCACACCTGCCCACTAGTAGCCGCCTGTGACCTGCTCCAGCAGCTCTGACAGGCACCGCCCGCCTGCTCCAAACCTGCTGCCCTCTTGCTTTAGACCTGCCGCCTACCTCACACCGCCTGTTTGGCCTCTGTGCCACCAACCAGCCTGCCAAGTCTGCCTGAGCAGTGCCGCCCCAGCCTCCAGCCGCTTGCGACCTGCTCTAGTAGCTCCGCCTGGTCCAGCAACTGCACCGCCACCACAGGTCCGCCAACAGCACCTTGGTCTAGCTCTGCTCAGTTAGTATCAGATGTAAACGGAAAATTTATCTATTTTTTAATTAAATTTTATTTCTCTGGAAGGGGCTTTTGCCCAAGCACGCATTCTCAGTTTCAGCACGTGTCTGGGACACGATTACAGCAGAGATTTTATGCATTTTGGGCCAGACATTTGGGGCTTTTGCAGTCAGCTCATTGTTTGACACATGCACATCTGTGATAGTCTGAAATAGACTGATTTTGTACATTTTGGGATAAGAAATTTTGGGGCTTTTACGTTTTCAGTGCTGCTGAACATTAATTGCACCTTGGACAACGTGCATTAAAGACAGTTTTGATAGTGTGTGCTTCAATTTGCTAATTACAGCAAAGTACTTCTTGTAATTTCTGGAAATTCTGAGATTTCCAAGTTCATCCAGCTCGAGACATTGCTCTTTTGCTTTCTGATTAGGATCATTTATCATGGCAAATCAGGGAGGTGATGTATTTACTTATGTATCCAAGGAGGATAGGTTGGATGGTAACAACTATTCCCTCTAGTCCTCAAGCAGGCTTTTATGGCAAGACAGGAGGACAAGGGAAGCCAAGTAAAGAATGCTTTGCAGAGCTTTGAGACTTCAGGCACTTCATAGGGCAATAAGAAATAGGGGGCACGTAAGCGAAGATGGGCAAGTGCTACTATTGCAAGAAGCCAGTCCACTATATCACTGAATGTAGAAAGCGCATAGCCAAGGAGGAGTTAGGGATGTTTGTTTCTGATGCATCTTCTACTGCTGTTGAGTCCGTGCCCTTTGTTGCAGACAAGGACTATTGTTTTTACACATGCAGTTATGACTCTTCTTGGGCTGATAAAGCATTTAATTGTACTGAGGATGCGGGCACATCGTTTTTTGACAGTGGTGCTTCTAGGCACATCACATCTCACAGAGATTTATTTGCTTTTGTTATTGCAACCCCGGTTGGCAAGTCTGTACAGTGTGCCAACAATGCATCATACCTTGTTAGAGGTATTGGGGAGATTATGTTGATAGCTATTGATGGTTCTATTCTCCGCTTGCAGGATGCCTTGTTTGTGCTAGGTATAAAGAAGAATTTGCTATCTATTTCTTCTTTGGCAAGGTGTGGTTTGTAGGTCACCTTTGATGGACAGATGCATGGTGGGAAATAAGGAACACATGACTTTGGTTTTTATTGGCATTCTATGCCATGGGTTATATGAGTTGGATGCTTTTTCAGTTGATCAGTCGATCTATTTAACGTCCGCTTTTACTCTTGCTATGTCACAGACGGAGTTATGGCATGCTCACATGGAGAATGTAAACTATGGTAGCTTGATGCTTATTCAGTGTACACAGATGCTTGATGGTTTACCTCTCTTGGAGAGACCTCCTGAACACTTATGCGAGGGATTGATTTTGGGAAAAATGCATCGTTTTTCGTCTCCTCGTGATGTTGCCTTTAGAGAAGTTGCCAGGTTACAGATTGTGCACTTAGATGTATGTGGCCATATGTAGATAGTCATTGGGTGGCTGTTACTATTTTGTCACTTTCATTGATGACTTTACTCATTTCTGCCGGGTCTACTCTTTGGTGAAAAAGTCAGAAGCGTATGATGCATTTTTGGCTTTTGTAGTACTTGTTGAAAATCAATCTGACTATAGGGTAAAGGCTCTCCATTCAGACCGAGGGGGGGAATACATGTCCTTTATGTTGAACTCTTTTTTTAAGCAGAAGGGCATCGTTCATTAGTACAGTATTGCTTATACTCCACAACAGAATGGGTTTGTAGAGAGAAAGAATCGATCACTCATGAAGATGGCTAGATGTATGCTGAAAGCAAAGAGCTTGCCACATAGTTTTTGGATGGAAACAATTGTGTGTGCTTGCCATGTCTCGAATAGGTGCCCCACTAAGGCATTAAAGAATGTCATGCCTTTTGAGGCTTGGAACAGCCAGAAACCTTCTGTTGGGCATTTTCGTACTTTTGGGTGTCTTGCATATGCAGACATCCCCAAGGTACTTAGGAGAAAGTTGGATAACAAGGCTCTTAAATGCATTTTTGTGGGGTACAACAGTGAGAGAAAAGGATATAGATTGTATAATCTTGCCTCTAAAAATGTATTTGTCAGTAGGGATGTGGTTTTCTATGAGAAATCAGAATTATCCCTTGCTGATTTTGACACATATCAGGCTGCGAGTGATGTATTTGAAGGGGGGTTGCCCATTTCTTTCGGTGATACAGTTGGAGCTTCAGCAAGTGAACTTAATGTTCAGCCAACTGCTCCATTGGGTAATGCAGAAAATCTGCCCATGGCTGATTTGAATACTCAGGAAGGTGCTGAATTTGAAATTCAGTAAGACGGTGATACAGCTGGAGCTCCAGCAAGTGAACTTAATGTTCAGCCAACTGCTCCATTGGGTAATGCAGAAAATCTGTCCATGGCTGATTTGAATACTCAGGAAGGTGCTGAATTTGAAATTCAGTAAGAGCTTGTACACTATGGTTAGGTGTCATGAGGACATGTATTTTTGAAACCTCACTTAACATGTGGATTAATTTTTAATCACATGGTAAAGTAAATGTTGCACATGTGTGGTGTAATTGGGGTTAGAGTAAATTTACGGGCTCGAGACCCGGGGAAATCACAGGATGTTAAAGGCAAAAGTTGCTATAAGCGCCGCACAGGTACTTGGTGGTATTTGGTGCTAGTTGTTGGCCTAGGTCATTCATTTGGCCATAAGTGTCAGTTGGTGACACTAGAGAAGTGGTGTTTAATGGTACCTAATGCCAATCTGATGGTTAAAGATGGCGTAGAGATACTCAGGAATGGGAGTTGTTTAGCCAATTTAATTATTGGCCAGTTAGATTATTTTTCAGGGCACCGAAATAATTATTAGATTAATTTTCAGTATTTAAGGACTGAAAATTAATATTTAATTATGGATAATGCTGAAAAAACCATTTGGGAAGGTTGCCACTTGTTAAAAATACCCATGCAAGACTGAAAAATGTATTTAGAAGCTAGGAAGAGGCATTTTTAGTGTATTCGACCTGCAAGAGAGAGGGAGGAGATGCTGTTGGTTTGATTTGCAGCCATTGGAGGGCCTTTTGAGGTAGTCAAGGGCAGGAGAAGACCAATCAATAACAGGTGACAGCATCTACAGGCTGTTGAGATAGGGCAGCAGCAGTAAATGACTGATTTTCTTTAGTTCTTTGTATCTACAAGCTATTGAGATAGGCAGTAGTAGTAAATGATAAATTTTCTTTAGTTCTTTGTGAAGAAAGTCTGAGTTTTCTCTCTCCACAGCATTTTCTCTCATCTCCTAGCTTTGCTCCAAAGATTGTAGCATTGAGATCACCAGAGGTTGAGAAATTTTGGATTTCTCTGTTGTAAACCCTAATCTGCAACATAAATTAGGGTTTAGCAGTATCCTTGAGAAGCGTGCTAGAGATTGGAAGCCCAAAGTCTTGGATTTAACAAGGCTGAAGTTGTTTTTGGCCTATTCAAGTGGAGGGACCAGCAAATAATTGAACTTGGGGCATTTTCCATCTCCATTAAAGCAGGTGAAGGCCAATTGATTGCTTGAACCAAGGGGGCAATTAGATTGAAGACTTGTTGGTCATTTTGGATAACAAGAGGAGTTGAAATACCTAAAGGGATTGGGAGAGTCCCATTGTACATCAATTTCTTGTTCAATTAAGTTAAACTAATATTGAAATGGGCGCTAGTTTTGGGGCCAACAGGATGTCTAATGTCCAAGATTATATGGTAAAGTGTGCATTTCAGATTTGTGAATTTGTTAATTGTTGTAAATAGCGCTTAATCAGGTTATTTACCACCCTATCCGAGGAGGAAGGCTGGTTACATCAGGAGGCTAGACAAATGCCTAGATGGTATTTGCAGACTATGAAAGATAGTCATTTGGATGCTCCTATTGCTGGTCGTACTAGAAGGCAAGCTTGTATGCATAATGGTGCACATACCATGGAGTTTCTTATGGCAGCAGATATATTTGATGATGAGGATTCTAAATGTTTTGAGGATGCACAACATAGTGTGCATTGGAAGGCAGCAATGCAAGTTGAGTTTGATTCCATCATAAAGAATTAGACATGGGATTTAGTGTCTTTGCCTGTTGGGAAGAAAGCCATTGGTACAAAGTGGGTCTATAAGCTAAAAAGGAATGCAGATGGATCCATTGACAAATATAAGGGCAGGCTTGTAGCCAAGGGCTACGCACAGAAGAAAGGCATTGACTATGAGGAGACATTTGCTTCTACCTCGTGCATGAGTACCATTAGGTCTATGGTTGCGTTGGCTACCCATAATGGATGGATTGTGTATTAGCTTGAATTACAACAAGCATAAAATTCACATAAACTGAAAATACACACTTTACCACTTTAATCTTGAACATTGGACATCCGGTTCGCTCCAAAATGGCACCCCTTGCGGTATTTCTTTATCTTATATTGCAAATGGAAGGAGTATAAATGAGATCCTCTGATCTCCTCCGCTAATCCAAGTGTCTCTTGCTATTAAAACTAACCAGCAAGCCTCCAAACCATGGTTTGCTTGGGGATTGGCCTTTACCTTGCTCCTTGAATGACAGATTTAGCCCCAAATCTAATATTGGATGGCTGGCCTCTTGAATCTCCTTGAAATTTCTCAATTTCGGCTGTTGGAATTCAAGTCCTAGCCCCTCTTGAGGTGATTGTCAAAACCCTAATTTATGTTGTAAATTAGGGTTTACAATAGAGATTGACTAAAATCTCTTCCTTTGATAGCTCAAACTGTTGGAAAATGTTGAGATAACTTGAGAGATTGTTGGGGGATAAGAGAGAATGCTGTAGAGAGAGAAATTTCAGAGATTCATTGCGAGAAACGTTGGAAAGCTACTGCTGCCTTGCTCAAACAGCCATGGAAGTTGTTATCTACAGCTTAGGACCACCAAAAAGATTGGTGCCCCCTCATGTATGCTATCATCTGCACCAACAGGATCTTGGGCTACTGTCACCTACTCTTGGAGGGCTCCAAATCGCTCTCATATACTGTAGGACTAATCTCTGGTGGCTGCAAATCACATCAGCAACCTCTCTTGCTCTCTAACAGCCTTTTTCTCTCTCACAATCGTTGGAATAGGCTTGCATGGGTAAGTTTTGCCAAGTGGCAGCCTTCTAATCCCATTTTTTTTGCATTATCCAGCTTATTAAATTAATCTTCAACAGAATATTATTTCTGAAAATTAATTTAATAATTATTCTAGTGCTCAAAATATTAATTTCACTAGCTAAAAATTAAATTGGTATGACCAATTTGTCTTCCAAGTATCCCTAAGTTGTTATTGACCTTTAGATTGGCATTACTTAATTAATTAATGTCTAGTCTATAATATCACCACTGATATTAGTGGCCAATGAATAGTTCCAGGCCAAAATCTCACACCGGATACCACCTAGTACATGTCAGGCATAACTTATTACAAATTTTGCCTTTGACACCCACTATATCCTTGTGGTCCTTGGCCTATTACAATGAAATAAATAACTGCCATGTGCATCACATGTGTTAAACAATCTTGCACATTTGATTAATAAATTAAACAAATGTTATTAGCAAGGTTAAAGCATCTTAAAATTTCACATCTGCATGACAATTTTCATGAGCTAGTGGAAGGAGATGAGATGGGTAAATGCCGTAAGTTGGCCA
This sequence comes from Lygodium microphyllum, assembly GCF_053477565.2. NCBI lineage: Eukaryota > Viridiplantae > Streptophyta > Polypodiopsida > Schizaeales > Lygodiaceae > Lygodium > Lygodium microphyllum. The sequence continues at coordinate 67,865,663 of NC_141162.1, forward strand.
TTGGTCCTCTGGTTTAGGTGCTCTAGAGATGCCTCAAGAGGTTGCATGTATTGCCCACTCATGCTAATAATCTCATAAATGACTATATGTATGCAAATGAAGGAAAAGTGAACTCTTTACCGGATGATGATCATGCAACGGTTGTCTTGATGATAGAAAGTGTCAAAGCAGATTACTGCCTTCCATGAGAGAGTAAGCATCTTTTTATTTGACAAGAATGATTCCCTTAATTTTTCGTATCGGAGCATGGCTATTGTTAATGCCTTTGAGTGATGATATGCATTAGAATGATGAAAATGGACAAGTGTAGGTTCCTCTTGTTGAGGAGATTTGTGATGGCTCGAAAGGATTCTTTGAGGTCCTCTTTTGTACTTTGGATATTTGTGCACAAATAATGCAACGTATCCCTTTGTCTCTTGATGGTTAGTTGGTTCATGTGGTTCCATGGAGGCCCATGGATGAATTTCGGGATGTTCTTAGGTAGGCAATGCCAATTTGGGTGGAAGTGATTAATTTCCCTTCTCACCTTAACCAACTCATTCCTCTAGTTTTGAGATCTCTTGGATAGGTTTTGGTGGAGCCTCATTTGGCTTCCCATAATAGAAATAGAGCCTATCTACTTTGGGATACTAGAAAACCTTGATCTAGTAAATATTTGTTTTGATGCTCTAGGATTACATGCATTGATTTATGAGCTGAAAGGGGGGAGTCTCGCTGGACACTGCTTTAGATGTGGCCAATTGGGTCTTCTTTTTGGAATGTGGTCATAATCCTAAGATTTTGCTGTCTTTTGGATCTTGAGGTGGATCTATAGGAGTGTGAGTCCCAAGATGCATCTTAGCAGGAATGTGTTTCTCCCCATGTGTCTCTTGGTGCACATGGAAATATAGATTCACTTTAGGCTGGGTTTGAGGGTGAGTTGCATCTTGTGTGTCAAGAACTTGTGTCTAAGGATGCTTCTTGGGTCATAGTGGTTAAAGTTCCATAGAGATAGAAAACAGTTGGAATAGCCCCTAAGGACGCCAGCCCGAAATCTGTCTTGAATTGCATTCTTATTGGGCGAGACGTTCCTTGCCTTGTTCTTGACAAGGAATGCAGTAAGGAAGTTCCTTGCTGTGTTCCTTGTCAGGGATGGGATAGGGAACACCATGTGGAAAAGCGAGTTACCTACAGAGTTGACTGCCCATTTGCCTGCTGAATCATGTGTGTGCTCCCACCTGTCTATCGCATGCGTGTCCCTCTCTTCTTGCTTACCTACCAGCGCTCCTGACCGTTTGCACTTGCTTGCAGGGCCCATAACACCATGCTGCCTCCGTTTTCACCTACTGCACTGTGCTGGCAGTCACCAGTAGCTCAACTTCTCCCACTTTTCTCCATTCTTCTCCTCTTCTCTCTTCCTTCTTTTGCCACTTCTCTTCTCCATTCTTCTCCTCTTGTCTGTTTCTCACTTCTCCCACTTTTCCTTCTCCCTTCTTTCCTTCTCCTTGCTCTCTTCTAAGTTCTCCGTCTCTCTTCTCTCTTCTCTCTTCTCTCTTCTCCCGCAGTGGCTAGTCCTTTTCTTTGGCCATTTTTATTTCACCTTTCATCCTTGAAATGGCTTCATCTTCCCATCCTACTTATTGTGCTGGCGGTGGAGGAAGAAGATCCGATGATTGATCATGGTGGGAAGAGGTAAATACTGACTACCCATTGAATAGTAAAGGATCTTGATCATGGACTTGCAAGCTTTGCATGTACAAGTGAAATAGTGGAGTAAAAAAGGTAAACTATCAAATTGAGCATTTCTATTTTGAATTTTCATTGATTTTCATTTTTCAAAGTTCCTTGAATATTAAATTATGGAATATCTACTTTTTCTTGTTTCCTCTTATGTACAACTAGTTCAGAGCTCATCTCCTACATGAGCCAAATTCAGAGGTGCAGTTTTGTCCTATTGTGACCTTGGAGAAACAAGGGGAGCTTTGTGACCATGTAGTTGGTAAAAAAGCTTATCTTGCGTCTAGACCACAACGTGTTACAATTAACCTTGCAACTTTTGTGACACATCTCCATAAGATGTATCTAGAGCAGGATCAATATCAGGAAGTGCTATCTCTATACCTATTGCAGGCTTTGCATTGGCCATGGTATCAACAATGCCACATGTTGCACATAGACAGAGCATAGTTAACGCTAGTTGGGATCCAAAGGAGGGAGAGGTGGATATATTAGTGGCTTGTTTTTTCTATCATGACCACATTCAACTTCGTGCAACCAGACTAGAGTATTTTTAAATTGATGCACAAGAAGATTGGTGAGTATGGTCCTTCGTATGTACCTCTATCATTAGAGACCTTACGCATTACTTTGCTTGACAAGGAGAAGCACCTTGTTGAGCAAGTAGTAGTGACTAGAAAGAGCATGTGGGCTAAAAAATGGAGTTTCCTTGATTGTTGATGGTTGGAGTGGTACACGGAGGTGATCCATTCATGGTATGGTCGATTATCCTTGTGGGGAGATGTAATTCATATTTTCATATGATGCATCAGGGACATGAAAGTTGGCAGATGTACTTGCATCAGAGTGGGTTATAGATATTGAGCTTGTTGGGCTAGAGTATATTGTGGAATTTGTTACAGATGGAGAGTCTGTAAATAGGGCAATAGGTGCTATCATCCAAGGATACTATACGCATATCACAATTTTATATTGTATGGCTCATTGCTTGAATAACTTACTGAAGGATATCGGTAATCTCATGGATTGCACCTATTGTAGAGTAAGGAGCTCAAATGGTTAGCTTTGTTTTGAATCACTAGTTTCCTCGCTATCAATTCTCTTTGAGCTCAAAGTAAATGCTTTTTAAATACTTTGACACTAGGTTTGCCTTAAACTTTTTGATGCTAGGCAAATTAAGGGAATGCAATGGTGTCTTGAGACAGTTATTTCTAAGTGATGAGTTCATCTCATTAGCATTATCAGATATGCTTATAAGTATCTTATGCTTGGAGAAAGCAAATAACTCAACTTCTTGGGATCATGTAAAGTGGATAGATGCTATGATATTTATTTTGCATTTATTGAGAGTTATGGATACTAGACCCTTGCATTGGCTAGGTATACGAGGCTATGGATAAAATGAATGAAAAGTTGTAGGAGTTGGCACCAGATGATGAGATATATAAGGAAATACACTATTTAGTTGTGATGAGGTGCAACTCCTATAGCTCACCCATTTATATGACGGAATTTATTGTGGATCGTGAGTTTCAAGGCAAGCGTTAGGAAAATGACATTAAGGTTATGGATGAATGGAGACTTATATTGTCTCATCTAGTGCCTGATCATTATACTAGACAAAAGATCAGAGACTAGCTTTCATATTACAAGACCTTTGAGAGTTCTTTTGGTTGTGGGGATTCAGAGGATTGTTGCAAGATTTGAGGCAGCTTTGTGGTGGGAGACTATTGTTTGGATGGTCTTGAGTTGCAGTAGCTAGTGAAACCAACCTTTCTCCTTGGATAGGGTGGTAAATAATTCGATCAAGCACTAATTACAAGCAGCATAAAATTCACGTAAACTGAAAATTCATACTTTACCACTTTAATCTTGGACATTGGACACCTTGTTGGCCCCGAAAATAGTGCCCCTTGTGGTATTTCTTTATCTTATATTGCAAATGGAAGGAGTACAACTGAGATCCTTTGATCTCCTCGACTATTCGAAGTGCCTCTTGCTGTTAAAACTGACTAGCAAACCTCCAAACTAATTTGCCCCTTGGTTTGCTTAGAGATTGGCGTTCACCTTGGCCCTTGAAAGACAAATTCAGCCCCAAATCTGATATTGGTTGATTGGCCTCTTGAATCTCTTTGAAATTCCTCAATTTCAAGTGCTAGAATTCAAGTCGTAGGCCCTCAATTTTGAGCACGCATCTCGAGGTGGTTGTCAAACCTTGATTTTTACTATAAATTAGGGTTTATAGCAGAGATTGACTGAAATCCATTCCTTTGATGTCTCAAACTGTTGGAAAATGGTAAGATAATTCGAGAGAGGGTTAGGAGATGAGAGAGAATGTTGTAGGGAGAGAAATTTTAGAAAGTGCTATTGCGAGAAATGTTGAAAAACTGTTGTTGCCCTGCTTAAACAGCCATGGAAGCTGTTAGCTATAGCTTAGGATTACTAGACAAACTGTTGCTCCATCCTATATGCTATTATCTGCACCAGAAGAACCTCAGGTTGTCACTTGCTTCTGGATGGGTCTAAACTGCTATCATAGGTTGTAGGATTGATCCTTGGTGGCTGCAAGTCACATCAACAACCTCTCCTTGCTCTCTAACAGCCTTTGTCTCTCTCACAATGATTGGAATAGACTCCACAAGCCCCTAAAAACACTTTTTCCACTTATATATGTAAGTTTTGCCAAGTGGTAGCCTTCTAATCCCATTTTTAAGCATTATCCAGCTTATTAAATTAATTTTCAGAATATTAATCCAATAATTACTCGTGTTCAAAAAATTAATTTCACCAACTAATAATTAAATTGGCTAAGTCAATTTATCTTTCAAGTTCCCTGAGCAATTATTAGCCCCTAGACATGCATTAATTAATCAATTAATACCTAGTTTCTAATGTTATCATTGACATTGTGGCTAATAAATTAGTGTAGGTCAAAATTTGATACCAGGTACCACCTAGTACTTGTCTGGCATAACTTATTATAACTTTTGCCTTTGACATCTACTATATTTTCCAGGTCCTTGGTGTGTCACGATGAAATAACTGCAATGTGCATCATATGTGCTAAACAAGCTTATACATTTGATTATTAACTTAATCAAATGTTATCGGTAAGATTAAAGTATCTCAAAATTTCACGTTCTCATGACAGCTAGCCATCTGTATTTTGAGTAAGTTAGTTAGCTTCTCTTATTTGGAGCGATTGTGGAGTAGATATGCTCACATTGCTTCAAAGAAGAGGTACCGTCTTGATGTGGAAAGGGCAAATGATTTGGTATTTATTAATGCTAATGTAAGGATGTTATGTAATAGTATGACAACAAAGTCCGATCCATTCACAAAGTGGGAGATGTAGCAAGAAGAGGAGACATATGTTGATGTTGAGGGAGACACAGCAATTCATGGTACACATGATCATGGGGTTGGCACTTTAGGAGTAGTTGGAGCAGCCTTAGATCATGATGATCTTTGATTTGGTTTGTTTATCAGGACACATATATATGATGACTGTGACACTTGGGCCATTGCGCCATGGAAGCATTATATTTGTACTTGCAGTTGCCTTTTTGGACTATTTTGACATGCCACATTTTTCTTCAATCTTGAGATTAGACTTCATATTTATAGTTTTTGTTTGGATGTTCTTTGAACTTAGTTCATTGTTGATTGTTTTATGGCATATATATTGTGTGTTTTATAATTCACTAGCTTAACTCCTGAGCCTTGTAAGTTGTAGTTCAATTCATAGTAACTAGTTTAAGAATAATGCATGATATATTTTAAGTTAAAATGATTTGCCCTTGTGGATTATATATCTTGGCTTCAATACTCCACATGAAATATGAGTGAAAGTATTTTTTTAATGAATTTTTAATGTCGTTCTCGCTCCCATGTATCCATTTTGTGGATTTGGCATTGCCATTACTACCACGATTTCTGTTTGTGGTTCTTGTTTCCCATTTCATGTTTCTATGGGTTAAATTCCAAGATTGTTAAGAACCCCATTTGACTCCTACACATTGAGCTTCTGATAATGTTACTCCAACTTTTCAACACAATGGGAAGGGATTTTATTCTAGGCCCCAATTGTCTTAGGTGCTTGTAGTTGGAGTAGTTGGTAAAGGTGCTTTTGATTTTGCATTGAGGTTTGATGCTCATGGGAGACTATGGCCTTCTCGGGATACTTTCAGTAATCAACATCAATAGTTCTCTTCTTATGCATTGATTGTTGATTTGCAAAGGGCGAATATTGTGGATACGATCCCTAGTGAAATGTAAAGATTTTAGGCTGCTAAACCTATGGATGTAAAAGGAAAAGCAATGTTTTAGTAGTTATTTCCTTCTTTGTTCAGCATGAGAATTGCTTTATGGAATGTTAAAGGGTTTTTGTTGGATAGTAAGTATGGTGTTTTTTAGTGGCTAGGTCCCTCATAAATCTGGAGTTATCTTGGTTGTTTATTCTTCATTGCAGTCATTATTTACTCATTAGGAGGTTCGGAAAAGACTCATTGTTATGGAGGTTATGTATGACGGGGAGGTTCTATGGTTGGCTATAGCTTGGAATCATTGTCATCTTTGGGAAGATTTGCAGTGCCTCTCTATGGCTTGTCAAGGGTTTGTTATGGCTGACTTCAATGTTTGTATCTATGAAGTGGATAACTTTGCATCACTTTGTTCAATGTTGGATGGTCTTGAGCTGAAACTAGCCTTCCTTCTCAGATAGGGTGGTAAAACTTCATCAGACACTTAATTACAACAATAAATAATTGAGCATAAACCAAAATTCTCTGATCTCCTTGGCTAATCCAAAAGCCCCTTGCTGTACAAACAATCAAGAAGCAATTTGGGCCACTTGCCCCTTGATTTTTACCTAGAACTTGCACAAATGTAACCGCCAATTAGCCAAATGCTGCCCCAATTCACAATGGATGGCTTGGCATCTGAAATCCTTATCAATATAATAAATTACAAGTGCTGATTTCAATGTAGGATGCCTTATCCCATTAGCACGATTCCTAAGGTGAATGCTAAACCCTAATTTTTGCAAGCAATTTGGGCCACTTGCCCCTTGATTTTTACCTAGAACTTGCACAAATGTAACCACCAATTAGCCAAATGTTGCCCCAATTCACAATGGATGGCTTGGCATTTGAAATCCTTATCAATATAATAAATTGCAAGTGTTGATTTCAATGTAGGATGCCTTATCCCATTAGCACGAGTCCCAAGGTGATTGCTAAACCCTGATTTTTGCAAAAATTTACGGTTTATAACAGAAATCCTCTCATTGTCATCTAATTTGGTTGAGATCTGTTGAGAATGGTTGAGAAATGTTGATATCTTTTGAGAATTGACTAGAGAAGGTAAGAGTAAGCTGAGATAAGGGAGAAATCTGATTTACTTTGCGACAAAACTCTAAAATTTGCTTATTGCCTCGTCTAGCTTGCATTTAATGCAGTCATCTACTATTAGCCATCTTCAAAATGCTGTCACTTGATCAACAATGTTGTTGCTAGTCCTTGGAAGCTATCTCCTTGCTATCCCCTACCTGTTGAGGCCCCTAGATGGCTGTCTTCTATAGCAAATTGTTGTTCTTTGATCAAGAATCCGCCAGTAGCTAGCTAGTTCTCACATACACACACACACACACACACACACACACACACACACTCACACACACACACACACTCTCTCTCTCTCTCTCTCTCCTCCCCCCCCCCGAAAGGCTGTAAACTAACTAAATGGTTGAGATTCAACTTCCAAAAACGTTTTCTCGGTTTGCATAGGCATGCTTGCCAAGTGACAGTCTTCTAAATCCATTTTTTTGCATTATCCAACCATTTAATTAATTTTCAAGAATAAATAATCTCGAAAATGTGGTATTGGCTCCATGCTTCTCAGTCTGGATACCTATCTCTTTAGCACTTGGACACTTGGGCTAGACTGGACAAAATGTACATTTGCCAGAGTGATTTCTTCATTCTAGTAGTGATTGACATGAGGGTGGAGAGACGTAATGTTATTTTTTATCATTACCCCTTGGTTTTGGAAACAATTCATTGGTTGGTGCATGCCTTCAAGACTCCTCTACTTGCTTGTTTGCATTTGTGTTTTGATCAGTCGTTCTGCTACATGATCAATTCTTGGCATTCATGCTATAATTGATTGTTGGAAGATAGGTTCTGTCTAGGGGTATATTCATGGCCCATTTTTAGAGAGGATGTATCTACTTTGTCCTGACAATATGGTATTCAACGTCCATCTACTTTTCAAGCTGAATTGTAGCATTCACAATTCTTGTTGAATATTCGGTATTTGTGCAACAGTTAGGGGTTACCTTTGATGAATTGGCCACATGTTTTGCATGGTTGAAATGAAGAGTCCAAGCTCTTCAAGATGAGGGATATGCTAATTGTCAAACTCATTATTTCTTTGCTAGTCTATGCCAAAAATTTGCTTCGAAGAATATTGTGCATTTGATGAATGAGCATGGTGACATGGTTATTGAACTTGGGTCTATTATTCAGATGCGCCTTGAGCATTATGAATCTTTATTAGGCTTGCATGAAGTTCTTTTTTATGCTGTTCATTCTAAACGTCATTACATTTGTGACATGGTGTGAGATTGGATTAAGCTTGAATGGGTAGATTTCATGGAGGCAAATATTATTGAAGCTGAAGTCGAGGATGTATTGTCCCATCTATGGTGCAGGAAAAGCCTTGGTTGGGGTTGCCTCCCTAATGAATTGTTTTCGGCCCATATTGAATGACTTAAGGAACCATTGACTTGTCTTTGCCAGCAAGATCTAGTTTGATGCCTCTAGATTGGAAGATTGTATCATTTGCTGCCCAAGCTTCCTTTCCCACGTACATTAAAGTAGTGGCGACCCATTTTTGTTATGGATTCCTTGTGCAAAATCTTTTCCGAAATTATTACCAAGAGATTGCAAAAAGTGTTTCCACAATTGATTCATCCACGTTAGTATGGTTTTATAAAAGGATAGAACATCGTGTATAATATTTTGACTTTACAAAAGGGGATTGTTTATGCCAAAGCCTTTGGCCAATAGGTTGTTATCATCCAACTAAATATCGAAAATGATTTTGAACATGTCAGTTGCTCTTTTCTATGGCACTTGATGTCTACCATGGGTGTTGGTCTCACATGACTTCTCTTATTGGTACAAGCAACTGGAATGCTGTGGTTGAAATTGCGTTGTATGTATATGTGCGTGCGCTTGATGAAGACTAATGGAAGTGAAATGAAAATGAAGCCTAATGTTCCTTAAGTTTCCTTTGCTTATAGATGAGGATAACAAGTTATTTGTTTGATTTGTAAATGAGTGTTTTTTTAGCAAATAGATGAGACAAGAGAGGAAAGATTGCACGAGCTTGACGATTCACCTCCTAGCCATGACACTATCTTATTAACTATGAATTTAGTCCTAGTAAGTGTGTGTATGTGTGCCCTATCACCAACTTGGCTCTAGCCCCTGTGCACATGCATTTATTGGATGGAGTCCATAATCTAAATGGTCTAAGCCCTTAGTCACACCTAAATTATGTGTGCTATTGTATGTTTTCATTCATTATCGTTCATTCATCGTCAACGTTCACTATCTTTGAGTTATTCTAACCCTATCAATTTCTTTTATCAATCAATGCTTTGTCGTACAATTGTATTTCTATTTTGTGTTCAAGTATATCTTTAGATGGTATGAGAGCTAGGTGCTCTTTGAGGAAACCCTAGGCCCTTGATTAGAGAGCTCGACATAAAAAACATGATCTTAGAGGGAAGACAACTTTGAACACATCATTATTACTTTAGTCTCCAAAGTAGCCTATGTGAAGAATTGAGCAAGAGTGGGCTTCTCAACTTGCTCCACAAGGTTTCAACATTGGTGGAGAGACATCACACTACCTTGGAGTCTACCAACCATACGAGATTTAACGGGTTGAGTTCGATTTGACCTCATGTATCGAGCCCAACAACAATTGGAAGGTACTATTAATTATTTGCCGTTAGATTCAATCCACAGATCTATTGGTTTTGGAGAATGGATGGAACCCCACTTGGGACTAACAATCCTATTGCTCCATCTACTCGTGTGTCATGTATGCTTGCTTTTACTTTTGTGTCAGCTCCTATTTTTTCTAGTTCGAGCAAGATTTCAGTAATAAACAAGAAGAAGAAGGAATTCTTCAAAATGTTTATTCAATTCTAAGTCTTGAAAGACACCGGTTTTGTATATAAACACAAGAAGAGGTGCATATAGGAAAAATAAGTAATCCCTTCTATAGGTTTTCATTCTCTTGTTTTTCTTTCAAGTTTTGTATCTCAAGGTCAATTCAAAGTTGGAGTGTCATCATCTCACACATCATCATGTAATTTTCAATTTTCTAAAAATGTATCTTCATTCTCTTCCATTCCATCTACACCTCAATTTTCAATTCCACCCATCGCACCCTTCTCTTTTGTTGCATCTCACTCCAAGTTTATAGTTGCATTCACTTCTGTTGGGTATTTTACTCACGCCTTACTTATGCCTACGCTCATATGGGAGTGTCGGTGATCAGTAGGACACTGGGGCACTTTTTACTCTCGGTAGGAGAGGTTTTTTCCCCCAGACTTATGGTCTTATTATCGTATGTACTTATGTGCTTATGTTACACACATTTGGGCACTTAGTGTGTGTCGGGTGTGAACACCCCCCTACAACCCTAAGGTTTAAGGGTTGTACTTTGTACTTTCAGATAACACTCATTCAGTCTATTCTCTTGGGTGTCGTGCTTCAACTTTGTCTCTCACACTCTCACACTGTCTACTGAATCTCTGCTGTACCTTGATCCTCTGCTCTCACATTTGGTATCAGAGCGGTCCTCAGGCAGCAGCCAGAAGTCCCCGCCAGTTTTGCCCCCGAGTCGCCAGCTCCAGACCTGCCCAGTTCTGCCCTGCGCGCAGCTCCAACAGTCAGCGTGCAACACTGCCCTGCCCAGATGCCACCTGTACCTGCACGCGCCCTGGCGCTGTTCCTCTGTGCGTAGCCTTTGCTCGAGTGTCCGTCTGCAGCCCGTCGCCTGTCGTCCACGTCAGACCTGCCCAGACGACTCCTCTGCCAGCGCGCTGTTCGACAGCGTAGTCCTCGTCAGATGTCAGCGTCGTCAGCGTCAGCAACGTCGTCTGTCAGATTCGTCAGTCCACCTGACATCAGTCTCGTCACGACACGACACGTCACGTCAGCTCGCGCGCTGTTCGACAGCGCAGTCTTCGTCAGTCGACGCCCGTCAGACCTTGCGCAGCCCGCCTGCCGCCGTTTTTAAAACGTTACGTCAGTCGCTGCCTTCTACGCTGGCCCGCCAGTCAACGTCCTGACCACTTCGTCAGACGACGCCCGTCAGACCACCGTTTTGACCACACGCCAGTCTGCTATGCAACAGGTAAAATTTTCAACAAATTTTTTTAATTTCAGCCCAGAACACTATTCTGGAAGCGGAGGTTCACACGCGATTGGCACAGAACAAGTGGAGGGATAAATTTCATGCAAATTTCTGGATTGGATCATCAGAAATTTTGGGGCTTTTGTGTATGTGGAAGACAGTTGCATTTGAACTGCTGATATAGTCACAGAAAGACTATTTTTGACAGAAATTTTGGCAAAAATTTTGGGGATTTTGACATAATAGTGTTGCAGTGCACTGTTTGCACCTTGGGAAGCGTGCAGTGAAAGACAGTTTTCTGACAGAGTACGCCCTTGCACATTAATTGCAGAAACATATTTGCTGCAATTTCTGGAAATTTGCAGATTTCCAGTTCGTACTGCTTTGACATTGCTCATTTTGTCTTTGGAAATTTGTCATCATGGCAAATCAGGGAGGTGATGTTTTTACGTATGTATCCAAGGAGGACAGACTGGACGGAAACAACTATTCCCTTTGGTCATTCATGATGAAAAATGTATTAGTGGCCAAGAATTTATGGGATTATGTCAGTGGAGAGGAAACTCGACTGGGAGTTGTAGCTCCCGTTACTCCTCCTCCCCAAGGTGCACGTGGACAAGGGGGACCTCAGCCCGCTCCACTTCAGCAACTTCCACCCAGAACTGCAGCTCAAAAAGCTTGGGATACCCGTGATGCACAGGCTTTGTCGCTGATTGCTCTGGCAGTTTAGCGGTCCATCATACCACATATCCGTTCGGTATCTTCTTCACGAGATGCATGGTTGACTTTGGAGCATATGTTTGCAAGAAAGAATGAGACTCGGATCTCTTTCTTGAAGAAAGAGTTGGAAACTCTGAAGATGCATGAAGGTAATTCTATGCAGGATCACTTAAACAAGATTCAGGACTTGAGGGAGCAGCTCATGAATGTAGATGAGTATTTTTCGGATGCATAGTTGATATCCACCACCTTGAACTCCTTATCTCCTTCGTACTTGTCTTTTCATATTGCATTGAACCTCACCATGAGGATTGCTGAGCACCCACTCACTTTTATTCAGCTGGTTAGCTTGCTTCTAGAGGAGGAGCAAAGACGGAAAAATAGTGGTGTAGATGCTATAGTCTCTGAGCAGGCTTTTGTGGCAAGACAGAAAGGCAAGAACAGCAAGGTGAAAAATGCTCCACAGAGTTCTGGCACTTCGGGCACATCGTAGAATCAGTCACAAGGGGGGACGCAAGCAAAGAAAGGAAAATGTCATTATTGTAAAAAGTCCGGTCACTATATCACTGAGTGCAGAAAGCGCATTGCCAAAGAGAAAAAGAAGGAGTAAAGAATGTCTGTTTCTACTACTCCTTCCACTGCTAGTGAGTCCGCGTCCTTTGTTGTGGATAGGGACTATTGTTTTTACACTCACAGTTATGACATCTCTTGGGCCAATAGAGCACTTAGCTCTACAGAGGATGTTGACACTTGGTTCTTTGATAGTGGTGCTTCTAGACATATCACATCTCGCAAAGATTTGTTTGCTTCAGTTAGTGCACCTCCCGTTCGGAAATCAGTATAGTGTGCCAATAATGCATCATACCCTGTTCGTGGTATTGGGGAGATTCAGCTCACAGCCATTGATGGCTCCATTCTCCACCTGTAGGATGCTTTGTTTGTGCCTGGAATAAAGAAGAATTTGCTTTCTATTTCTTCTTTGGCACGTTGTGGTATGCAGGTCACCTTTGATGATGACCGTTGCATGGTTCGAGAAAAAGAATGCATGACATTGGTCTTGACAGGATCTTTGTGTCATGGTTTATATGAGTTGGATGCTCTTTCAGTAGATCAGTCAGCATACTTGACATCCACTCTTACTCCTGCTATGATACAGGCGGAGTTATGGCATGCTCGTTTAGGGCATGTAAACTTTGGCAGCTTGATGCTTTTACAGCGTACTCAGATGCTGGATGGCTTATCTCTCTTGGAGAGACCTCCTGAGCACTTATGCGAGGGATGCATTTTGGGGAAAATGCATCGGTTCTCATTTCCTCGTGATGTTGCTTTCAGGGCAACAATCAGATTGCAATTGGTGCATTCAGATGTTTGTGGGCCTATGCAGACCATGTCATTGGGTGGTTGTTATTATTTTGTGACATTCATTGATGACTTCACACGTTTCTGCTGGGTCTATTGTTTGAAAAAGAAGTCAGAAGTGTATGATGCATTTTTGGCTTTCAGTGCACTTGTTGAAAACCAATCTGGATGCCACGAGGGGGGGAATACATGTCCTCTATGCTGAATTCTTTTTTGCAGTAGAAGGGCATAGTACATCAGTATACTACAGCTTATACTCCACAGCAGAATGGGGTAGCAGAGAGGAAAAATCGGTCACTCATGGAGATGACCAGATGTATGCTGAAGGCAAAGAGCTTGCCTCATAGTTTTTGGATGGAAGCAGTCATGTGTGCTTGCTATATTTTGAACAGATGCCCTACCAAAGCCTTGAAGACCATCACACCATTTGAGGCTTGGAACAGCCGTAAACCTTCTGTTGGTCACTTTCGTACCTTTGGGTGTCTTGCCTATGCCCATATTCCACAGGTACTTAGAAGAAAATTGGACAACAAGGTTGTTAAGTGCATTTTTATGGGATATAGCAATGAGAGCAAAGGCTACAGACTCTATGATCCCGTTACGAAGAAGGTTTTTGTCAGCAGGGATGTTGTTTTTGATGAAAAATCAAAATTATCCTTGGCTGGTTTGGACACATATCAGGCTGCCCGTGATGTTTTTGAAGGGCTGTTGCCCATTACTTTTGGTGATTAAGCTGGAGGTTCACAAAATGAACCTAATGTTCAGCCAGCTGCTCCTATGGAAAGTGCAGAAATTCAGCCATTGGCTGATCGGAATATTCAGCTTCATGCTGAAACAGAAATTCAGCAAGAGCTTGCACAGAGCCAGGATGCTAAACAGCTACCTAGATGGTATTTGCAGACTATGCAAGATAGTCCTTTGGATGCACCCATGGCTGGTCGTACTAGAAGGCAAACTCGTTTGCATGATTTAGCACATACCATGGAGTTTATTATGGCAGCAAGTACTTTTGATAATGAAGAGCCTGAATGTTATGAGGATGCACAACACAATGTGCATTGGAAGGCAGCCATGCAAGCTGAATTAGATTCTATTACTAAGAATCAAACTTGGGATTTGGTGTCCTTGCCATTTGGGAAGAAAGCCATTGGAACAAAATGGGTCTACAAATCGAAAAGAAAAGCAGATGGATCCATTGATAAATACAAGGCACGACTGGTAGCTAAAGGCTACGCATAGAAAAAGGGCATTGATTATGAGGAGACATTTGCTTCTACTTCCCGTATGACGACCATTAGGTCTATGATTTCTTTGGCTGCACATTATGGTTGGACAGTCCATTAGTTAGATATCAAGACTGCATTTTTACATGGGGAACTTCAGGAGGAAGTTTATGTACAACAGCCCATTGGTTTTGCAGTTGAAGGCTCAGAACATTTGGTATGCATGCTCAAAAAGGCCCTATATGGTTTAAAACAAGCTCCTAGAGCTTGGTATGAAAAGATAGATGCTTTCTTGCTTGGTCAGGGGTTTCTAAACAGCTCATCTGAATCTATTCTTTACGTATGTAAAGAAGGGGGATCTATGCTGATTTTATGTCTTTATGTTGATGACCTTTTGCTCATTGGAACACATGCTGATCAGATTTCAGCATTCAAACAAAATTTGCAGCAAACTTTTGACATGTCTGACTTGGGAGTTTTGCATTACTACTTGGGCATCCAGTTCATACATAATGCTCGAGGTATTGGGTTATCACAGTCACGGTATATTGGGCAGCTTCTTGAGAAATTTGGCTTACAGGATTGCAAGCCAGTTACTACTCCCATGGAACCTGGACTGAAACTGTCATTACATATTGGGCAGCTTCTTGAGAAATTTGGCTTACAGGATTGCAAGCCAGTTACTACTCCCATGGAACCTGGACTGAAACTGTCATTACATGATGACAGTGATTTGTTTGATATACATACATGTGCTCCTGCAGTTGGATGTCTTATCTATCTATGCAATACTAGGCCGGACATACAGTTTGCAGTTTCATTGTCATGTGAAGCTGAATACAAGGCAGCTTTCACTACCACAGTTGAATGCGTATGGCTTAGACGCTTGCTAGCTGATTTGGATGTATCTGTTACTGAGCCTACTCCATTGTTCATTGACAGTCAGAGTGCCATTGCAGTGGCACGGAACCCAGTGTTTCATGCTCGCACGAAACACATTGAGATTCACTATCACTTTGTCAGAGAGAGGCTACCTGCAGGTGATATCAGCCTTGTCTATTGTCCTACCACCAGTAATGTGGCAGACATCTTCACCAAAGCTCTTCCTCGTGACAAATTTGAAGCATTTCGCGATGCTTTAAATTTGATATCCTTTGGTGGCGGATGATCCTTGTACTCTTGATCACTCTTCACTCCAGGGGGGTTTGTTGGGTATTTTACTCACGCCTTACTTACGCCTACGCTCATATGGGAGTATTGGTGATTAGTAGGACACTGGGGCACTTTTTACTCTCGGTGGAGAGGTTTTTTCCCCCAAACTTATGGTCTTATTATCGTATGTACTTATGTGCTTATGTTACACACATTTGGGCACTTAGTGTGTGTCGGGTATGAACACCCCCCTACAACCCTAAGGTTTAAGGGTTGTACTTTGTACTTTCAGATAACACTCATTCAGTCTATTCTCTTGGGTGTCGTGCTTCAACTTTGTCTCTCACACTCTCACACTGTCTACTGAATCTCTGCTGTACCTTGATCCTCTGCTCTCACAACTTCACCATCTAGTATGCCACATCTGCAGTCCCATACCATATTGATTGGTTGAAACCAGCCTTTCTTCTTCGAAAAGGTGGTAGTGACCTGATTAGCACTTAATTACAGCAATAAGCAAATTCACATAAAATGAAATACACACTTTACCACTTAATCTTGGACAGCTGACACCTGATTGGCCCCAAATTTTTGCACCCCTTGCAGTATTTCTTTAACTTTTATTGCAAATGGATGGAGTACAATTGAGATTGTTCAACCTCCTCCACTAATCCAAGTGCCTAAATGCAAAAATGAGATTTCCTTCTCCCTTCAGTCCCAATTCAGCTTTCCCAAACTTGCACGGACAAGTTTTCCCAAGGAGCAACCTACTAAACTGAATTTCCATCACTATCAAGACCATTAAATTAGTTTTCAAAATAGAAATTTATAATTATTTCTGTGCCCAGAAAAGTAATCTAACCATCCAATAGTTAAATTGGATAGGCTAAATGTTCCCCCAAGTATCTTGGAGCACTTATTAGCCTTAGCAACATGGCAGGACGACCTAAACCAGTAGCTGGCTGATGATGACATCAAAATGCAGCTGTCTGGGTCAGGGCTTAGGCATGGGCAGGTGTCTCTAGGGCTGGAACAACTCAGAATCAATATTAGGGACCTTGTATTAGTGGCAAGCAGTAGTGCCTATTGCTTGGATCGAATGATGATGATGAGGTAATAGGGATGGTGATAGGATTGGCCTACCTAGGAGTCCCTTTCATCAAACTCATAGGACTTTTTCCCTAGCAAAAATTCCTGATTTCCGATATTCAAAATTTAATGTAGTGAATTTCTTTTGGGGTTGCAAGAGAGCAAAATAAATCGCTCAATAATCTAATATATTTTTTAGCCTAATCTATTGTAGCTTAACATAATCTTCAACTATAAGTAACGTTGGAAGCATAGTTACATGAAACAGCCTGAAACGGCTCCAAGACAAGTCTGAAATGTGGAAACGGGAGATGGGATGGGCGAAATAAGTTTTGGCAAGCAAAACATTTTGGCCATTTTTGTCTAGCAACATGGCATTTCAGGTCCCTAGTGAAATGCTTCAGCTGGCGTTTCAAGGCATCATGGTCCGTTGCTGAAATGCTTGGTCTAAAATGTTTTATGCGTGGTTTTGTTTTATGCTATTTATCCTTGATTTAGAATGTTTTATGTTTTGTTTCATTTCATGCTAGTGGACTAGTTGGTCAATATGACTTGTGACAATTGCTTGCCACCACAATAGCCAATGTGCCTAGAAGTTAGGGATGACATGTCAATGTGGTGACTCAATGAAGGGCCAAAGGCCTCATGAAGCTAGGAGTGGCATTGGCCTTTAGCCATCATGAAGCCAAGAATGGCATTGGCCTCTAGCCATCATTTCAGTTAAGGTTGTTAGTAGGTGCAACAAATGCAACCACAAAATGCAAGAAAACTTGAACACTCATTCATGGACCACATATTCTAGAGTCTAGACATGCAAATCCTAAGGCCATGCATCTAATGGCTGCCACAAGCAATATTTTAATTAAATATGCATGTATATCAGATCAAATACAAAGGTTGGCAATCAAAGCTTATGGACTTTGGTGTATTCAAATGCAAAAAGCAAGTTACTCGAGTGCATGAACAATGATGACATAAAATGCAATTACGTTAGGGTCTTCAAGTAACTTGAGTGCATGAACAATGATGGCATGAAATACAATTACATTAGGTCTCCAATCATGTCTAGGTAGGATTGAGAGCCTAGTGTTCTGATCATATTGGGTGTATGGTGTGGATCAAGAGAGGTTGGGAAAAAAAGAGGGTGTGTGTTTACACCATTATAAGATAATGCACTTATTAGTAGGAAGTCAATGTAAAGCATTAAACAAGAGCAAATGAAAGCAACTTAATAATGATCCAGATTGTACAAGAGTTCCTCAAAAGCGAGCCACCAATAACATTCTTCACTAGTGGAATCAAATCACCCATGATTGAGTGGATAATACATGCAACATCACATGTAAAGGGTGCAAAATAGGGTGCCTTTATATAATACTTGAGAAAGTCAACATGGACAAGAGCTGAGAGAAATCACCGTGAGTAGGAGGGTCGAGATGGGCACTATCTGAGTGGTGCTAGTACCTGGCATTGGTTTAGAGTAGCAAATAGATGCTAGGTAAGTGGCACATGGCTTAGTTATGGCAGATTCTTAGTAGCTTGTGTAAGACTTGCAAGATGTAGCCGTGCCATAGATTTGCAGTATATCACTGTTGCAGAAACTCCCTTGAGGATTTGGACTGTGATTATTCACACTCTCTGTCATAGATGAGAGGGACTGTCACATGTCTTTGAGCACATGAGGAGGAGGAGAGATGCCCGTCTTTACAGTTCCAATTTTGGCACCTTTGATTTAGAGTTGTGTATGGTTTGGCATTATAGCACACTGGACTGGCTTCTCTTGTATTATAGTTATTACTTTTTGATGTCTCATTTTAGTCCTCTACAAGAGTTATTTTGTTTTTGTCACCTTGGGGAAAAGTGTTTGAGAATATTGACAGATTTTTCTGTTGTTTGAAACAAGAGAAGTTTGTATATCCCATATGCTCGAGAGAGTGGACACTATTTGGGCATCCATTATTTTCATGTGCTCGAGGAGAAGTTAGTGTATCCCATATGCTTGAGGAGAGAGTGGGCATCCATTATTTCCAGGAACATAACTGACAGGTGTAGTTGAGTTTTGATTGTTTGGAGGTTTTGAAATAATGTAAGGTGACACCAACATTTTTTGATACTCAAGCATAAAGCTCACCCTGATTGGCTTTCAATAATTGAAGGCATGTTAAATTTCAGTATATGTGAACTGTGAAGTTGTTAAAATACTGTTTATGATGTGGAGGTCGTAAACAGGTACTGCTTTACATCTATAGGGATTTTCCATGTATGTTTGAATCCTCCAAACATATTTCCAGAGGAGTAGGACAAACACTGAAGTGTGTTTTGTAAGGAGTATGTATGTAGCGTGAAGTGTGGTAAGCTAGTCACTTATTGATATGCAATGTGTGGTGAGCTCTGGATTATTCATGGCACCATATATACATACTGCCATTAGATTCACAGTGTCCCGTGCAAACGAATGATCTCATAGAAGATTTGGCAGTGGGAGACAGCATACTCATGGGAAAAGGAAAGGACAAACAGAGAAAGGCAGAAATGAAAACAGGAACATATATGAAAATGGTACTGCTGAAACAGCCTAAAAGTGGAATAGTAACTACATAGAGGGGTCTGGAACTGATGTAAAAATTGAATCCGCTTCTGTAGGAGAAGAAAACAGAGGTGATGATATCTGTCCACAGAAAGCTAGGAGGGATGAGTGAGAGGAGATTAGCTGGTGCTCTGCAGATAAGTGCAATACATCACATTTGCGCTGCATGGTCCCTTGGGACTGAGCTCCAGTGGCTTTGCAAGCTGCAAGGGGGGTCAAAACTTGGAAGGACTGCTATTTCGATGAGTTTGGGGCTATGCTGAAGCCGTCTCTTCTCACCTAGGAGTTCTTGACTGCCTCTGTAGATATCTCGCTGCATCATGCCTTTAGTCAGTGGGTGGTTCTCATAGTGTCATTATTTTGAGTTCAGCAGGAACAGCTGCATAGATTGACCTTCTGTCACATGGTAAACTATCTTGTCCGGCTGTGGATTCCAGAATTGCTCTACTACAAGTTGCAAATAATGGCAGGATTGTGTATCATGTAGCCACTCTGTTGTGTGTGGTAAGGTGTATAATATGCTCTCCCATGGTGATCCTAAAAGTGAAGTGACTGGGGGATGACATGTTTTTGAGAAACTTGTAAAAACTCTAGGTGTGTGAAACATCCTTGCTGCACTGCACGAAGTTAGAAAGTACAAAGTTCAGATCTAAGAGAGGGAGCTCACAGCCTTTAACATCTTTTAATATGAAAGTCATTAAAAGTAGTTATGATTTAAGATCCTAATTGGAGCTAGAAATTCAATGATTTGCATAATAATATCATTCATTGAGTTCTAAAGCTGATGCAGAAGTTTTTGTGGCAGGCAGAACAGAAATTAATGTATGCATTGGTGCATTGTGAAGCTTCAAAAGTGGAAAATGTAAGGTCAGACTTTGAGCTTACGCTTCATTTTGGTCAAACCATTTTATTCTGTTAGCATGTAGTTTTTGACACACTGATGCATCCCGAATGATGTCCAAATATGTTCATAGGGTAGGATTTCTCTCTCTCTCTTTCTCTCTCTCCCCCCCCCCCCCCCCCCCCCCCCCCTTGCAACAGGGATTGTTTTTGCACTTGTTCATTGTGTTTGTTGAGTGAGTGAGAGAATGTTGTATAGAGTTCTACTTCATGGTATTAGAGGGCTGATCCATCATTGTGAAGCTGAGGGTGACAATGTGAGAAGAAGAATTGGTCACACTTGTAAGAGACTGCTGCAAGGGCAAAGGATCTCACCTTGCAAAAGATTACATCCTGGCAATATGGCTAGGTGAAACAAAGGCAAAGAAGTGTATGTGGGAAGTGCAACAAAAGAGATCGGCGCGTGCTCAAAGAGAGGAAATACAAGGCAAGGAAAAAAGTGTTGTGGGCAGCAAGACAAATGCAGGGCAGACCTGGTAGGTGTTGATGTCTTCACGTGACAGTTTTGCTGGGAACACGGCAGCAACCGTAGAGTCAAATCATAGTCACAAGAAACAGCTGTTTCCTACCCTTCTCATTTGGAAACTCTGTTGCCTTTGAGTTGCCATTGCTATTTCCATTCACTTGTTTCCTCTTGTTGGGTCGAAGTATCACCAAAAGCTTTATTTGATCTAGTTCTTGTTTGCTAATTTTCTCACGACCTTTGGCAGTTGCATTAGTTTGCTTCTCAAAATTCTCCCTTTCACATCTTGAAGATTGTAGTAGTATACATGTTCAACACTGTCTTGTTGCTTCCTGGCCATTTTCTTTGTGCTAGAGTTCACCATTGGCATAACTGTTTGCATGGCTTGTGACTGAGTGAAATACAATGTGCGTGGGTTGATTGGACAATAATTTTCCAAGGCAAAACACAAATGGTAAACCACAAATGTGATGGGCTGCTTGGCATTTTGAATGAGAACGTTTTTAGAATTCAAAGCGCGTTCATTTCATTCCATTGACTCATGTCCAAACACTACACAAGTCTATGTGGAAGAAGGAGAGAAGATTGGCCATCATTTCTACTGGCTTGTATAATATTGCTCTCAAACTTGAGCCTTATGTTGTTAGAGCTGGTTTTTAATATCCATGTTCTTCTTCTTTCTCATTGTCTTTGTCACTGTTGCTAAACTGCCAGTAAAACATAATAGAGACAAGTACAAAACTGGTATCTCAGACAGATCTCACCCTCTCCTTGGTGTAGTTGCATTTTTTGACAAGACCCATTACAGACATTGGCTAAAAAATCTGTAGAAATCAACCTCTTGACTATGGATAGTGAGGCATAGCAATACCTCTTTGAAAAGTAGTTGAATTCCTTGGAGACCAAAATATCCCTATTGGAAGAGCGCTCCATAAATATAAAAGTAAGGAATCCATGCTCAAAATATTGAAGTCACCTAAAACCATCAGTTTAGGAGAAGCCGCACAATGTCTTATGAGTTGGATTTACATTTGGACATCCAAGTTCACATGATGTTCCACGTGAGTTGTTTCAAAGAATGATTGGGGCAAGGTGAATTGATTATCTGGATTGATGAAATCCTGCGAACCTAGAAGACATTGCTTGTTACATTCTACTTAAACCCCAATTGGTTGTTGACTATAAGATCAAATATACCCGTAGAATGGTTTATTCCGGAAGAACCAACTAGAAATGGAGGCAACTTGGTAGTTAGTATGTTCATTGAAGAGTTATTCTCCTTACTTTGTCAGTGAGGATATTGGTGAGGACAACAATCATTCATAAGGGGGAAACTATTATATCCTTGGACATCCAAATGGGTGCTAATAGCATCGGTCATAGTGGTCATAAAGTGACCTAGTAAGAATTTTCTAGGGGCACTTTAGGGGTAGGATAGCTGAGTTCTATTTACAGAGCTAAAGGCCCTATTGCGCACAACATTGTCATCACCACTCTTAGACTCTTGGTCCGTAGGCCAACACGCCTGCACACTTGGACGATGTGGGTGGGTGGAATAGGATGCTAGCTCTTGGGATGTGGTCATGATTCAATATGCTACTAGCTCCCAGGCTTGGGGGTGCGCATGTTTCACTCTATGGTTTGGGAGGTGTTTTTTATGTCCATTCCCTTTATGTTCTTTGTTGTGGGTATGCTTTTGACATGTCTTATATGTAGGTTGGAGCCTAGAGAGATGTTTCATGTACTATATGATCTGCTCCATTCTCAATTTGTATCAACCCTCTTCTAAATATTTGTTCACATTCATGGTTGAAACTTTGTATATTCTCAATCAAGCACAAAATTTTTAAGTAGCACTACAAATTTCATTGACATTTATAGTGTATGTCATTGTCTTCGCATCACAAAGACGATAATTTATGTGATTGTATAATATCTCCAAGGGTCGTATTAAAGATCTCAAAATAATAGCAATGGATCATAGGTGCATCGTATAATGGGTATTGCTAGTTCCAATCTTCAGCAATTCAACAATCTTTGCATAAATAGGAATATTACAAAACTATACACGAGATGATTTATATAGTGCTCATTATGTAGTTCCATTAGAAAGAACTGATTGCACAATTTGTTTCATAAGATTTGTCACTAGAATGAGAAATGGTCTCAATGATTAATTAAAATGGACTCTAATTCTAGTATCGCTAAGTCTTGCTACAATGACCATTGCACCAACAATTAAGGATTGACACTAGGGCATGTAGTCGACAAATTGTGGTACAAGGTTAGGGTAAAAGGAACAATGTGCAAAGTGAAAGTTTCATTAATTAAAAGATTATATCTTAGATTTAATGATCATTTGAAGTTTCGCCCAATAAGTAGCTTAAGTTATAAAGTAGGTCCTAAGCTTAAGTTTGGTCCAGTGAATAGCTCACTTATGATTAATGACCAAGTCATTAATTAGCCCTTTACAAAAAAAAGAGATTGGATCAGGGAGTTGCTAGTTACTCATTTAGAAAGTTGATCTTAGCTATTTGGGGTTTTCTTTTTCTCGCATTTGAGAGGCACAAGTTTGCAGATAATAGTTTTCAGCCATGGAACATAAGTTGACAGCACGTATGGACTCTAGAGTTAGGATAGTAGTTTATCTTCTATTCTCACCATATGGAATCCATCGGATAGCTTTTTAACTCCATTTATAGCAAGGTATACTACTATTTTTGGCCTAATTCTCAAGAAAATAAGTTATTACAGCACTATAGGTTGAGATTTTCTTTTCTTCTTCGGGATCTCAAGCCTTATAAACTTTTTGAATAACTTTATCATGAGGAAAGTCATTTTCTCACAATTTCATGGTGAGAAATCCCTCTGTTTGTGAGAGAAATAGTGTGGGATTGTATGGGGACTATACATGACCATTGTCAAAGTAAATGCTTAGTGAAATTAGACTCAAATGTTGGCTATCATTTTTAGGGTTTGGTAGGCTGAAGTGTTTGTGTGCATTTTTGAACACTTTATATTGGTTGAGGACCAACATTGAAGGTGACAAGATCATGCGCACCTCTGGATCAGTTGTGCCATGTGAAATTGCTTAAATATAGCTATTCTATCATGGAAATTCATGGAAAAATTAGAGAAATGCAAGACAATACCTAATGGAATGCATACGCAGGGATTAGAGTGATTGTCCTTTGTTTTTAGGCATGAATTCAATGCTGGTTTGTTGTGGTAGCAATGTAGATTTGAAGTGCAGACCTGAATTTACTCAATTTGATGGTAAATTGTGTGTGCAAAGTTGAGGGCAAAGTAATAGGATTGATATATGGACAAGGTTGAGGCTTCGTAGAGCTAATTAGATCAGTTTGGAACTGATATCTGCATACTTTTTACATTGCTTGCAGCATGTAACCGTGTGGGACCAGCTTTGCAGCTTGAATGCCACTTTTGCAGGTCATTGGACTATGAATAGCATATACTCTTATGCATTATATTTGTTAGGGTGTAAATGGATAGATTTGATGCACATTTGTTAAGGTTGCTGGTGAGAGCACCTGAGGACATTGCATTGGAGACAAGTTTGGGCTGATTCAAGAGCAAGGCACATGGAAATCAATGACATCAAAAGTGTGGTAGTTTATAACAGCAAGTCACTTGTGATTCATGCCGACTTTGAATAATAATAAAAATATATTGAAAATGGCACCATCCTTTGGGGCCTATTGTGTGTCATCCACCATCCAAGAGCATTGTAGCTCTCCTGTTCAGTGAGTCTTTTGTTTATTTGCTCATTTATTTCATGTGTGCAAGTTATTTTATAATCATTGCCCTTCAGATTATTTCCAAAGGCTGGATTCACTATCCTTCAAGGATCTATTCAAATCCTCAAAAGAATGCCAATGCATCAAGGCTATTTCATCCCATAGTATATAATCAATTTTGCTAGTTTCAAGGGTTCATCAAGCTTCCTATGAATAGGAATGTTCCAAAATCAAAATGTTTGTATATGCGATGCTTTACCATACTGGAGGAGCTCATTGTGAGGTCTCTTGGAATGTTCCATTGAGAGTCTGAAAAAAGTAGCAATGCATCATAGGTGTGTCATCTCATAACCCACATAGTAATTTATGCTAGTTTCAAGAGTTCTGCAAGCTTTCCGTGAACAAGAATGATACAGAATGAGAGAATTCATGCATGCTTTATTGTATTGATAGAGCTCTAATCTTTGTCAGAAAGAACTGATTGTGTGGTCTAGTCTATTGAAGCTACTTCATTGGCTAGAATTCTCACCAAAGATTCTATGAAAATATGTGAAACATAGTCATTCTACTTGGACCTGACCATTGGTCCATGTGAGATTGTTCATGATTTGAACCAAAAGTTATTCAAGTTTGTGTTTTACATCTGAGATCTTTGCACAAACGGCCAGTTTGCTCGAGTAGGTTGGGTATGTAGAAACAGTCCGTATTTAAGTACCAAAAGGAAAAAAGGTTTGTGGGTTTTTCTTTCTAGACTTTGCTCGAGTAGGTTGGGTATGTAGAAACAGTCTGTATTTATGTACCAAAAGGAAAAAGGGCTTGTGGGTGTTTCTTTCTAGACTCTGGTAGGTATGAATTGGAGTTGCTGTTCTTGTTTCATATTGGCAACCTGCATTGATATGTAACAGTATCCTCTTTCTATTAAACAATCTGTGACCAAGTGCTCTGTGATAAGGCCATCCCAATTGCTAGCTACATTGAGTTGTTTCTCGGAATCCAGTGTCTTCAGTTCTGACTAGAACTTTGTTAGGTGGATACTTGTTACAGCTAAGATCCTATTTTGTATAAGTTATGGCTAGGAATCTTGATTCAAAGAATCATTGGAGTATAGTTTGGCTCTATTTATCTTGTATTCCTGGTTGATATGCAGAATGATCCTGAAATATCTTGTGCCTGTGAAATTATCCCTTGGAATCTTACCAAAACAGAGTCTACTGCAGAAATATAATCTTGCTCAGGTATTGCCTTTGTGGCGCTTTATACATGCTTATAAAGCCCTAGTGAGCTTTTCAAAGCATTTAATTCTGAGAATAGATGATTTAATTCTCCCGTCACCACAAATAATTGAAAGATAATTTTTGGCCATGATTGAACAAAGACATTGAATGCTTTATTTGTGAATTCTTTTTTTGTTAAATGTGAAATTTGACATTGCAATTTTATAGCCATTATGAAGTCCCCATAAGCCTTGGGAAAGCAGGGATAGGAACTTTACTGTATGAAAATCGGATAGCAAACTGACCAAGCTCACCTATTTTTTATTAAGTTAAAAAAGCTGTTCAGGCTTAACAAATGGCTTAAATCTTTGTGCATATTAGTTTCAAGATGCATGGAATGATCAATGTTAATATGGATGATTGAGATCCTATGACAAGTAGTATGATATCGTAAGCCTTTTTCTATTTGCTGGGGACAAGCTGAACTTTTCAATAAAAAACCGTCAAGAATGAGATCAGAAACCATCAAACTTGGGATCTTTTGAAATGCTATTACCATGGCAAAAGGCAAAAGGATATAGCCACATTCCTCTATGATACAAACAGTGGAGAATAGAGTGATCTAATGCAGAATGTTATGCAATATTCTCTCATCATCTCTGCCTAGCAATTGGAATTTCCTCTAAGGGTGACACCTCAAACCAGATCCTCTATTATTCTATGAATGGCCTTGTAGTTGAGGGAACGGGAAATGGAAATGGGCTGTCAAGCATGTCCAATACGAATGCTTATGCATGATTTAAGTTGAGACTTCCCCTTCGACACTGAAGTCATCTCATGGCTCAAGTTAATCATTTGAATATATGTCTCTGTCTTCATGACCATTTTGCATAGGCAACCATTGAAAACATGTGGGGGACATTTGGATCCATCTCAATGCTAGTAGTAAGTGAATCATTTATGTTCATATCGAAGTGGATCATCCATATTTCTTAAGAATGGTTGCTCATTGTGATGGGATTTGGTATTTAAACCTAGAATTGGCCACATGTTCATTCGATGGATGGAGATTTTAGGCCTATCAAAATGAGACGCTAAAGATGTCCCTTTGGAATTGTAATGGTTCAATGAGACTTGATGCATGTTATTTTGAGGATACTTTTCGTGGGATAGACGTGGCTATGCACATAGAGACACATCAATGTATAAATTCTAGATTATCGGATGTTGTGGGATATAAATGGAAGAGCGTCTATAGACCTCAACCCCGTAGACCAGGAGGAACCAGGGGGTCAGGTGGGGTGGCTATACTTTATTGTGAGAGCCTCTAAGACATGATTCACGTGGTGTCACGAGATGTGCATGCTAGATATATGTGGGTAAGGCTGAGGATAGGGCACCTGAGGGATCTATATGTTGCAGTATGTTACTTCCCACCTGCCTCTTCAACATTTGCTCTTGGGGAGGGATCACCATTTGAAGCACTACATGAGGATATTATGAGATATGCAAGCAATGGGGACATACTAATGGGAGACTTTAATGCTTGAACAAGGAGTGAGCAGTCCGCCTTCTATGATACTGAACATGAAATGTTTAAGGAATTGGCATTGGATGAACTAGGGCTTGTCAGGATATCTCAAGATAAGGAGGTGATAGCATATGGATCTCATCTGCTAGCTTTAGGAAGTGCTCATGAATTGGCTATATTCAATGGCCTATTAAGATGGCCGGGGGTGGATGCTTTCACTTGTTGGAACAACAAAAAAGGGGCCAGCGTTGCGGACTATGTAGTAGGTTCGCCAGCATTAATCCCAGAAATTAGGCATTTTGAGATATCTGATAAGTTGATTGGTATAGCAGCCGACCATGCGATCCTAAAATTTACTCTAACATGTGGTAAGAGGCAAGAAACATGCACACAGTTACACACATTCCCACATTATGAATTTCTATAGCAAACGTCGCATATCTATAGTGATGCAATTCGAGATGGCTTAAGGCAGCTAGACCAACATGAATCACTAGAAGATGTCACTAGATCTCTAGCGAAGGTTTTACATGCTGCAACTTCAGAGGCATTCCCATGTAAGATGGGCTCTACAGCAATACGTAGGTGTACTGCCCCTCAAAATGCTTGGTATGATGATGAGTGCAGATAGACTAGGACCCGCCTACAAAGGGATATTACACTAGAGACATGCACATACAAACAGGCAAGGAATATCTTTCGTCGTCTTGTGTGGAAAAAGAAGAGAGATTATTTAGCCAAAACGTACCATCATTTTGACCTCCATTCTGCTATGACTACTCTGCTATCTCTATACATAGCATACTTGCCTTCTTTATGTGCCTCCAACACTTTTGGCATGCTAGCCCTCCTGTGCTCCAACTGTGCAGGTGTGAGATCCTCATCGAGATATAAATCTTTTCGCCCTTCAAAGCCTTTCTCTTTGATAAGAAGGCCCTTTTGCTATCCATGTCCTCAAATTTCAGCATGAGGATCTGACCTCTTTTGTCATTTTGATCACCTATCCTCCAAGCATCCATAATGCGTGTCTCGTCTGCACCTATCTTAGCACAAAGTGTTTTTGCATCCTCTTGGGGGTTTCCTTTTTTAGCCCATCCCATCACATGTACACACAATGCACGGAGTTTCCTCTTTGCTTCCTCCTCTAGTGTTGCGTTCATCATTTCTACTTTGTTCTGAGGCATCCCTTTGTTTCTTTTGACTACCTCAATCCATTGTGCATTTTCGTTCATTGTTTGCTGAACATGTTCTCTTTCTTTTGAGCTCCGTCTACCACATTCACCCATGTGTACATGTCTTTTTTTTAAACTTTCCACCTCTTTCTTTAATTTTGGTGCGCGTGACATTGTTGTTTGTGTATCCATCATTGACTAGTATGTCCCTAATTCATTCTTACATGACTCTAACTGCCTTTTAAGTTCAGCAATCTCCATGTCCTTGGCTGCTATGCATGCATTTGTATCAGCTTTCAATGCATCCATATTTGCTTTCCAAGCGTCCCTTGCCATGTTCAAGTTATCTATCATATCCATTTGCAAGTGAGCCTTGATTTCTTTATATTTTGCATTGTCCCAACTATTAGAGCATGATTTCCCATTTGTTTCTATAGCAACACTTAGTTCTTTCCTGAATGTCTCCTGCAATTTTTTGTACATATCTTTTTGCTTTGTATCCATATCATTCATGACTTTTTGTTGTATGTTGCCACACACCCTCATGCACGCTTTCAAGTTTGCATCCATTTTAGCATTCAATTCCTTTTTCCATATTTCATTCATTGCATTCATGTCACATGATACCTTGTCAACCATTGGCATACATATTGTTGCAATCTCGGCTCTTATGAGGGCTTTCATGTCATCCAAACTATTTGTTCCAGTTAGCCTTTGCATCTTTGTCCATCGCTTCGCACTTGTGGGAGTGGCATTCTCATGGGCTCTCCTTCTGTTTTTTCTGTAGTAGAACTTTTCGTCCTTAGTGGGGGTCTTTTACTACCCTTCTGATACAGTATCTTCTATGGTTAGTCCAATTGATTGTGTCAAGTTCGGTCTCATGTCCACTGGTTTCTACATCAATAGTCTTTGCCATCTCGCAATCCAAGGTATCCACTCAGTGTGCTTGCATTTGTACCTTGCACAGTTCCACGTTGACCTTGCAGAGACCCCTAAACGACTGGCAATACCTCTGCAGCTTCCAAGACAGTATATGTCTCCTTGTGTAGGGACCTGACCCTGCAAGACAACAACTATTCCCCTGCATAGAAAGGTGACCCTTCAGAGCAACTCCTTCACGTCAGCATTCATGCCATACTGCCAATCTCTTCTAAAAAGAATTCACTCTTCTTGCCATTAATGAGCAATTTGTTATGCTTAAGCTTATTAAAGACTGTAACTAAGTGTTTTCTATGCTCCTCTTCATGCTTTGAAAAGATAATCATATCATCAAGGAATGTGCCAACGAAACTTCGATAAGGGTGGAAAATTCTATCCATCATCCTGTTAAACATAGCAGGAGCATTGGTCAATCCAAACGGCATGGCTAAAAATTCATAGAGACCAAATGTCGTTCTAAAAGCAGTCTTATGGATATCCTTTGGTCTGATTCTGATCTAATGGTACCCACTTTTCAAATCTATCCTGCTAAACATTCCTGCTTTTTGTAATCAATCAAGAATGTCATCTATCCTCGGAATCGGAAACCTATTCTTGATTGTGTTCTTGTTCAAGGCTCTGTAGTCAATACACATTCGCCAAGAGCTGTCCTTTTTCTGAACTAGCAACACAGGTGAATAAAAAGGAGAACTATTGGGATGAATTAGTCCCTTCTCTAAAAGTTCATTAACCTGTGTCATAATCTCTTGTTGCTGCGTTGCATTGACCCTGTACGGTGGCCTATTGGGCGGACTAATCCCTAGAATAAGATCTATGGTATGATCTTCAGGCCTCTCAAAGGGTAACTCTCGTGGTAACGAATCTAAGAAACAATCATTGAATTTATCCAAGAAAGCCCTTCTACTCTCATCTAGTACAAACACATTACTATCAACTTCATTAACTTACTTTGCAAAACCAAATACACAGAAATATGATTTTTCATCACAGAAGTAATTGCAAAAGCAGAAACAACTAGGACAGACTTTCCTTTAAGCTTCACATCTAACACATGAGTCTTGTCCTTATGTACAAGAGTAATCATTCTATTATAAGTATCCAAGATAGCATGCTTCTTGTGGCACCATGGAAAATATGGAACTCCTCTGTGTCCACATAGCTCTGAATGTGCATACGGAGTTTGCCAAGAATGGGGGTGACAGGTTCAGTATGTCTTGGGTATGCCAAATCAGCCAGTCCAGTTGGTCCCATTTCCTCAGGACATATACCCAGCTTAGCTGCCAATGCCGGTGAGATAAAGTTTGCATGAGCTCCACGATCAAAGAAAATAAGCACTGTGGAATCTCTGATATTTCTCCAAGCTCTGCACAATTTTGTAGCATCATCAGTTGATTGATCTCCCACCATATTAGGCACTAAGCCAATGCTGGGCTTCTTTTTACTTGGCGTATTTTTATCCTCCACATCTTTAGACGATTGTTGTGGGCACTTAGAAGCAATATGGCCTTTTTGTTCAGTGTTCACATATAAAGCATTTCCCAACCATCATTAAAGCCTTTCTTTCTTCAAATGATTTGCCAAAAAGTGGCCTCTTCTGTCCTTTACCCTGTTTAAAAGAAGTTTGAGGTTGCTGCTGAAATCTTTTCTTCCAAAAAGAATTCTTTGTAAAGCTGGTCTTTTCCAAAAATTGCTTCTTCTTGCCAGGATCCTGCTTAAACTGAGAATGCTTCTTTTCAATGCCTTTAAAGCTGTCAGCTTTTCCTTTTAACAATGCATTTGCTACACCAGCATTTTCAATTAACTGTACCATATTTGTAACCCTAGTCTTGGTACAATAATCCCTAATGGCTTCGGACAAACCACAATAGTACTTTTCAATTTGTTCTGACAGGGGCACTGTCCTGTAAGAACTCACAGGCAAAAGTGCTTCCCAAAATTTCTTATTGTAGCCTTCTAAATCCGCATGATTTGCTGCATCCAATTTATGCCATGCAATCATGGCATCTACTTCAAACGTGTTAGTTAACCATGCGGCTGCAAACAACTGTTTAAAATGGACCCAACTGGTAGGTGCATATCCTTGCATCAACAATATGTTCCACCACTGCAAAGCATTACCTTTCAAAAAAGTTGCAGTCTTCCACACCTTAGAAGTCTTAGTAAAATTCCCTCCAGTGTAAGCTGCATCAAATTGCTATATAAATGTCAAAGCTTTCAGCTTATCTTGCATACCACTGAAGGTTTCAAACATTAATGCCCAACCACCCTCTTTATAGTCTTTAGGCTTTGCACTTTTTGGTGTCAGGTTGTCATAGACAAGTAGGTGGTTGTAAAAAGGGGAGTCCCTTAGGCATATTATTAGCATTCATTTCACCTGTCTTAGCTACCATATGCCCACTAGGCTGAAAAAAACCAGCCGCTGCATTTTGTACTCCAAGCATCAAATAAGGACTATGCAAAGTCTGATAACGAGGCTGTAGACCAATATTAGCATAAAGT
Organism: Lygodium microphyllum; assembly: GCF_053477565.2. Lineage (NCBI taxonomy): Eukaryota > Viridiplantae > Streptophyta > Polypodiopsida > Schizaeales > Lygodiaceae > Lygodium > Lygodium microphyllum. Next base: position 67,897,423 of record NC_141162.1, read on the forward strand.
GGATTCACTGCCTTAATAGGCATCATTCCTGGTGGCCCTCTAGGCAAGTATCCTTGATAACTAGTGGAGAATCCAACCATTGCTTGAAAAACTGACCCACCACCAAAGTAACCAGGATAAGTAGCAAACTGAGGAGGAATAGTCTATTATGCCACTTGTGCATAATTGCCTTGACCATTCACTCCCTGATCCTGTGCTTGTGCTTCTTGTTGCACTGGACCTGTCTCCATGTTTGGTGTCTTTTCCACATGCTCACGCACTTTAGAGGTTTGCCTTTTTTAGGGCTCCATGGTATGATGTGATGACTCAGCTTGAGAATCCTCATTATGTGACTTCAAAATTTTTTGCATTCGAGGATTCTTTACAAGCTATTGGAAAGAGCCAACCATATTGAGGAGTTGTGCCATAGACAAGTCCTCTTGTTCTTGCTCCTCATCTTGTGGTTCAATCTCGGTTCTAGAAGGTGTTGACACCTATGCACCAATACTCTCTCTTCGGTGTCTATGAGCAGAAGAAGAACTCTCTTCTTCATGAGGGAGTTTTCCTTTGCCTTTATCCATGTCTACCATCTCTCTAGTCCTGTAATCTCTGTAAAACTTGTGTGTATGGCCTTTTCACCCAAAACTGTCCAAGCTTAAATTCTTACAGAAAAGAATTCAAATCCCGAGGATGGAACCATGAAACCGATCTATGACTCACATAAAGTGGTAGTTCCTTCAATTAACACTTGGGTCTTTTCACACACACACAAAAACAGAGACCTCACTTCCTCGCTCAACACCAGATTGGCCCCAAAGACTGGCGCCCCTCTCAGTATTTCTTTATCAATTAAAAGATGGAAAATTACAAAAATGGAATGTTCCAAAATACATAACCTGTGAACAATTGGTTTTCATCTTTTTTGAGTAAATCCTAGCTGCATAAGGACAGTTCAGCATGACCAGATCAACATCCCTTTTAGCAAAAGCATTTTCTATAACCATAACTCAATGATTCATGTGCAGAATTGTAGTCTGTAGATCTCTAAATTCACTATTACTGTCTAGCATGTCCAGAACAACATCGCTTTTAGGAAAGCATTTTCTGTGGCCAAAACTCAATGATTCGTGTGCAGAATTATAGTTTTCAGATCTCCGAATTCACTGTTCTTACTGTCCAGTATGTCCAAAACAACTCTCTAGCATGTCTAGAATAACATCCCTTTTACGAAAGCATTTTCTATGACCAAAACTCAATGATTCGTGTGCAGAATTGTAGTCTGCAGATCTTTGAATTCACTGTTCTTACTGTCCAGATCTCTGAATTCACTGTTCTTACTGTCCAGCATGTCCCAAACAACATTCTTTTTAGGAAAGCATCATTCCAGCATTAAAACAATCCCACAAACAGAACTAAATTAGAACAGAAAAACCCTTCGATGGAATCAGCCCATCATGCAAAGCATTTCCTCTAAGAATAGAGAGGGAGTTCACCAGAGGGAGCAAGCTCTACCTCCATACATGAGTCAGAGTCAAAGAAGTACTCTCCATAGCTGATGTTCTTGCAGCAATCTGCTCTCAGCTCCTCCAAACTTCATTCTCAGATCTGTCCCTTATGCCTATTACGCTTTTTTTAATGCTCTCTCTCTCTTTTGGGAATTTGTGCCACATGGCATACATGTAACAATTTTCTCGTTTAAACCTTCCGGTCTAAAATTCTCCATGTTCGGTGTAAAATTTGACCTCGTCACAAACCAGAGAATTAATCCTCGTGCAAAAACGAAGATAATGACACGAACAAATTCTGGGGTCCAAAAATAGTAACTCCTTAAATTTTAGGGATGGTGACTCCTACATTCCTCAAGTTGTTCTGAGCAACTTTTATCATTGCAACCACATTATAAAGTGTAATGTGGCTCAGTTACGGTGACTTTTATTCCATGAGCATTCTCACATGTGCATCTTCTATCTTAGCCAGGCTCATTGTCCTACACCATCTCCAGTGGCTAAGCACATACTCCCAAACCATTGGCATTCTATTCTTCAGTTCCCATTCAATATGGAACCTGGTCCCAAGACTTAGGCAAACCATTAGTCCAATTTGTCCCAATAGTTGTCTCTTCAAGCCATGCAAAGATCTCGGCTTAATCCAAGAGAACTTTGGAGGTAAAAAGCCACAACTAAAGAAAAAAAAGAAAAAAAATATATTTATATAAGTAAATAAGGAAAGCAACTGCAAAAAGTATCACCACCTGGTGACAGTTGAGGCTCTTATTTTTAGAAGTTGACTTTTATGCATAAACTTTTTGGAGCCTCCAAGATAAAGATACTCTAGACTTGCTTTGGAGTCATCCAGATAGCTAGCATTGCAAAGTGATGTGAGAGTATTTGTATTGTTAGATGAGCATTGGTTCCAGATGGATGGGCTACACATGAATCACATCCCACCTCTACAGTACAGCTGGGGTTCCCCTTTCGTAGAGCTTAGTTGAGAAGAGTTTAACAAGATGATTAGGATGGACTTTTAACTAATACTCCCAATACATGTGTCCCACCTAACAAGGCTTTAGGGATGAAGATTGTTTTCTATCGAGAGCATCTTCTCTATCAATCTCTTGACATATTTGTGATTCATAGAGGTACATGACCACACACATCTCAATACGGTAGGCCATTGGTCAGCTTTGCACATCTGAAACTAGCTATAAATAGAGATGGATCACTATGTAGTGGTTTCCCTCCCTCTTGAGTATTGGATTTGCTGGCTTTGCATTCCAGCTTGAACCAAGACTAAGGAGCACTACATATGCAAGTGCCCAGTCTACTATGAGATTGGAGGGCTCTTCCACTGCATGTTTCGAAAGGGATTTGGACCAGTGTGATGGGCTTTCCAGATCAGCGTTCCCTTGGACTCTTCCTTTTGGACCTGTGCAGGCACAAATAGCACCTCTAGCAGTCCTAGGAAAGGCACTTTGGGGATGGAGGACAGCACAGTGTTACAAGTTTCTTTAGAGCTGCAGTCACATCGGACACTTCAAAGCACACCTCAGATTCAGATGGATCTATGGATTCACCACAGGGAGTTGGTACCTGGTACAGAGGTAGAAAGGGATGTAGATTGCGAGGCTCAAAGCCCGCCAGTCCTTGTCCATAGTCAAGGTGCTAGCATAGGATACATGTAATACAAGCGTGGCATTGAGCATACCCAACTCTTGGCATTTTAGACTGTCTATGTTGGATAGACCCAGGAGGGTCATCATGGGATGATCTCGGTCCTCTCCTCCCTCCCCAGCTTGCCATATCAGTTCCACTGCTTTGCCATCAGGTAGATGTACCGAATCCCTAGTTTTCATATCTTACAGCTATCTATTGTTTCCTGACTAGATGCTTCTTTTCAGTTATGTGCTCTTTACTATGCTTGGGAAACTTGATATTCCCTGAGTTTCAAATGTATGTATTTTTGCGTATGCTGATTGGTCTCTTGTAGATATTAATACGACTTCCTGAGTTTCAAATGTATCTGGTTGTCTCATAAGCTGATTGGCCTGTTGTAGATGTGAAATACAACTCCCTTTTCATAAAGGGAAATTGTCATATGCTGATTGGCCTCTTTTAGACGTTAAATAGCTGCTTTTGTCTAATATGCTGATTGGCCTCTTGTAAACGTTAAATAGTCTCTTCGTAAAGGGTAATTGTATTAATTATTGGAAAAGTACAAAAGTCACATATACAAACTGAATGGGCGGCAAAGGAACTGAAGAAACTTCCTTGGGAGAATGGCAGCATACTTTCTTTGTCTCGCGTAATAAGTAGTATATTATATCAAATCACATCAAGGCTACAAAAAGTCACGGCAAAGAAACAGAAGAAATTACTGTATGCCAAGGAACCAAATCCTCTCTAGGGAGAAGACTAGGATGTTGAATGAGATCTAATGCCAATATAGAAGACCCTGGAGCCTAGCAATATGTCCGTGGACATCAAAGGCTTAGTAAAAAACAAATGCATTCCGGGTGACCCAGTTGTTCCAACAGCCCCAAAATCTTAGAAAGCGGGAATAATCTTTATGTTTGATTGCACAAGAGTGGGATATTTTACCTTAGCAAAGACCCAATTAGAGGTGCACATATTCTCTCTTTTTTTTCGTGAATAAGTGTATATTAATATTGGAATATTTACATCCGGCCTTCAGGCCAACCAAACAAAAAGGATACAAGTCTCACATTTTTACATCGGACCATCAGGTTAGCAAACATAGATACAACTAAAAGTCTACCACAACTCTAACACAGAAATGTCACTCAAAAAGAACAATTGGAGTAGAGCGAACAATATCCAGCCAGGGAGCAACAATGTCAGGAAGAACCAGATCAGCGGAGACCATAGAGGAGATCTGCCATAACACTAAACCACAGACACGGGCCACATGACCATGGATACCCAATACCGAATCAAAAATGAAGGCATTCCGAGTGTGCCAAATATGCCATAGGGCTGTCCATCAAAGGAAATGGAAAAGGCAAGAGTAATCTGAATGCAAAGAAGACGAGGAAATCATCTTTCCCATAATCCACGAACGAGCTGATATCCAGTGCTGAGTTGCCGCAGATCACACTCGGGATACAAAACTCCAAACTTGTCTAGCAACAGGGCAAGAGACAAAGAGATGAAGCATTGTTTCATTGCATATAGTACAGAACACACAATGACCAGCAGAAATCTTGCGGACACTCAACACATCGCCAGTTGGAAGACCTCCAATAAGTAGCCTCCACATGAACACTTTACCCTGATACGGAACCTTAGACTTCCATAGCTGGATGAATCTTTCCTACCACTTCTTTTTGCTATCCTGAATATGCCATACTTTATTAGCCTTTTCCGTGACCCATCTCTTGGCCTCCACCATTTGATGATAAATTTGGTTGGGTGACCTTTTCTGAAAATCATTAGGAATCATGAACTTTCAATCACTCCAGGGAAAACACGGTTGTAATACTGGCAAAGAGGAGTACCTCAAAAGCCTATCCTATATAGATGACCAAATGTCATGATAACCTTGAGGTACCCGGGAAGTATTGATGGATACATCGAAAAGAATAAAGACGTGCCTGTCCAGGAATGACACCATCAAGAACTATCTACAACCCCAAACAAGCCATCCAATCATACTTCTCCCTGCAAATCTTTATGGGGCCAATCCAACAACTTGGAAATAGCCAACAATTCACCTCGCAACGAATTCTCTTCCTTACGAGAGTCAGGAGGACACCAAACTACAAAACGTAACATCGCCTGCCAAGAGACGATGGAATGAGAAAGGAGAAAAGATTGAGAGACCTTTACATGTCTTGTGGAATTAAGCACATGCCACCAAGAAGCATCAATAACCATGCTACCATGAGAGATTCTAGTCTTTTTAATGAAAAATTTTGCAATATCTGACCAGGGATGATTCTCTATACATAATGCTTGCAAAAGTGCTAGCCTCAAGGTTGCCATATGCAAATTAGCATCCAACAAAGCTGCTCTCCCCATCCGTTTAGGAGTAGTAATATGTGCCATGAAATCCACACCTGGTCCAAGTGATTCCTTTCTTTTTTCCACAACATGAATCGGATAGGTTGAACCAATTCCAGGAGAGACTTCTTGGTTCAAGGAAGAAGAGGCAAGAAAAACGAAATCATGCTGATCATGATGCATTGAGCAACCTTAAGTCGCACATGAAGATGCCAGCCTTGAGACTTCTAGTACATGAGCCGATCATGAATACGAGATGACATCCAATCTAGCAATGTACGGGGAGCTACATCCACACCAATAGGATAGCCCAAATGTCTGGTTATGTTTCCCTTAGAAATCACAATTCCATGCGAGCCCAGGGCTTGCAAATCATTCTCCGTGCAAGAAAGCAATGTAGATTTCTGAGTGTTAATATGAAGTCCTGATGCGATAGCATAAATATTCCATGCAATCATTGCTCTATTAACATTCGAGCGATCAGCCCTGAGAAACATGAAGGAATCATCTTCCAAAGATTGCCCCAAAAGTTGGGCCCCACTAGGAAGAGTCAAACCAACAATCTCCCCTTAATTGAGCAACTTGTCCAACAGTGAAAGCATCGGATAAGTGACTAAAGCGAACAACAAAGGGCTGAGAGGGCAGCCTTGTCGTAGAGACCGGGACAAGGCAATTTCATTTGTGATCCCTTCACTAAGTGCGATGCGGGCTATAGCACCCTGACTAATATTATCCACAAGAGAAATCATACGAGGTCCAAATCCCATGGTGGTCATTAGTTGCCACAAAAAAGACCAACTAACATGATCAAATGCCTTTTCAATATCAAGCTGAAGCATAACCACTTGCTGGACTGAAGCTTTAGCATAGTCAATCCCCAATTGAACATTCAAAATATTGTGCATTATATTCCGGCCCTTAATGAAACCATATTGGCGTGGATGAATCAACTGCATAAATACTTTCTGCAACCTGTTGGCAATGATTTTAGAAAAGATTTTATATAAAGAACCCATTACAGAAATGGAACTCCATTGTTTCGAGGATGGAGAGGGAACCTTCGGCAATAACCGAATGACAACAATCTTCCAGTCCAAAGGCATCTCACCAAAATTCCACACTTGCTGACACAGACAAGACAATGGGTCCTTAAGTTGCTCCACATGGGCTGAAAATAGTTCGTTAGGAAGCCCATCCCAGCCAGGGCTTTTCCTTCAAGGCAAACAAGACAGCACCTCTTCCATTTCCTCCTCTGAAATATTGGCCTCCATCAAAACAATACATTTTGGCTTAACCTGATTACCAACCAAATTGCAAATATAACTGCGAGCAAAAAGAACCACATCTAAAAGAGTCTCCTGTGGGCCCAACAAGGATTTATAAAATTTAACACACATCTGAATGATGGAAGCAAGTTCAATCACCATAACACCTTGCTCATCCATCACACACAATATTTTCACGAGCATATTTCTGATGCAATCGAGCAAAAAATTATGGGATTGACAGTTATTGTGGTGTAAAGCTTTTGCTCTGGCTAGCAATTTGTATTAAGCATATTCCTCTTCCTATAAAGATTGAACTCTGCCTTTCAACCATTCAATGCATCTCTCTCTCTCTCTCTCTCTCTCTCTCTCTCTCTCTCTCTCTCTCGTGCATGCGCACATGGCAGGATGCCACAACTGCTATTGGACACTTATGTGTAGGTTGTGAGGGCAATGGTTGGTGTCCTTAAATTGTTTGTTTTCTTGGAACTTTTTGAACAGAAGTTTTTAACCCAGGAGTTGACAGCATTCTGGTATTTTGTACCTATTTACAGTATGTGGACATTGTGCAAGCACTCCGCATGGGTGACATCAGACTGCTGCATCGTGCACTGGACAACTACGAAGATGAGTAAGTGCAAACACAATTGTTTCTTGTTGTTATTACAAGTCTGTGTCCTTGCAATGCCTGATTGTCTTGTGGATACAGATTTTTGCGGTCAGGAGTCTATCTTGTCCTGGAGAAGCTGGAATTGCAGGTTTATCAGCGACTAATAAAAAAAATGTAAGATGCCAACTCAGCAAGCCAAGAGGAATTTTTTGAACTTCAAAGATACTGGTTTTGAAGTTAGTCGCACTATTCTATTTAGGCAGAGAGTGTATGTCTGCATGCAGATACATAATCCAAAAGCAGAAAGACCCAGTAAAGGCTCACCAGGTCAAGATGGAGGTTGTGGTGAAGGCATTAAAGTGGCTTGAGATAGATACAGACATTGATGAAGTAATGATGCTCTTGTCAAATTTCTCATGCTGTTTGTGTAGTAAAAGTTTGTCTTGTTTTAATTTTATTTCATAGTAAAGTGCACGCAAACAGGTTGAATGCATCATGGCCATTTTAATATCTTGTTTTTATCTTAATCATACTAAAGTGCATGCAAACAGGTTGAATGCATTATGGCCATTTTAATCCACAAGAATCTGATGAAGGGATATTTCTCTCACAAAAGCAAAGTGGTAGTGCTAAGCAAGCAGGAACCCTTTCCAAAACTAAGTGGCCGCCCGGTGAACTCCTGAGGCTTTGCAGAAGTTTTGGATTTAGTGATTTTTCATTGACTTGATACTTTGAAAGTTTCAGAAAATGCACCCCCTTTTCTATGGAAGTAGGAGGCTGTGCTCAGGCAGACAAGCAAGTTGGCTGTTTTGAATCCAGTGCAAGCAATGGCTGAACCAGTTGGCTCTTATATAGCACCTCCTATCATCAGTGCCACCTAGGTAAATTCATTCAGGCTCTGTGACAAGACTCGTGCATGGAGAAAGACGCAAACAGGTTGAGGGGGTTCGTAAATTATGAAAATCATCATGGGGTCAACACATGTGCACCTTGTTAGATGCAGACATGGCACTCTTGACTATCATTATAGTTCTGCAAAGTTAAAGCATGTTTAAAACTGTTGGTTAGAAGGTATACTCAGATCTAGTATTATGAACATGGTTTGTAAATTATGAAAATCATCATGCGGTCAACACATGTGCACCTTGTTAGATGCAGACATGGCACTCTTGACTATCATTATAATTCTGCAAAGTTAAAGCATGTTTAAAACTGTTGGTTAGAAGGTATATTCAGATCTAGTATTATGAACATGGTTTACTCAAAATGTCTAGTCTATTTTTATATGCCTTCTCCTCTTGTAGATGATTAATCTGCACTAAACTGCTCATCTGGCAGGCTTCAGCTGCATTTTGTCTTGACCTATCACTTTGTTATGCATCTGGTCATTCTGCACATAATATGCAATATTTTTTCCCTTGCCTTCTCCTCTTGTGGATGATTGATCTGCACTGAACTGCTTGTCCTCCAGGCTTCAGCTGCATTTTGTCTCCATCTATCACTTTGTTATACATTTGATTGTTCTGCACATAATATGTATGCCACAGATGAGTGGAAAAACTTGAATTGGTGAGTTTATGCTATTTAAATATGTTCTTCCACTGGTATTATGTTACGGACTCCTTTTTCTGGCAAGTGTCTGCTTGAAATTTTGGTTTCTGCTGTATGATAACCAACTGCAGGTCCCATTCTTGAAAAAGAAAGAAAATCTGTGATTTCCTTCCATTCTTTTCCGTGGGCAAGGTCAACTCCCCAGGAAGAACGTCATAGTGCCTTGGGTTGTTGAGTTGGAAATTTTCAAGACCTCAATTTCATTCTGACCCTTGTGACCTGCTGCTTGGTGAAATCTAGAGTGAAGTGAGTCATGTTGGAAGCATACTATGGATTTTTTTTTGGCATTCACAAAAGGTTTCTGGAGTAGGACATCTTCTAAAAATGTGATGGAGTTTAGTTTTGGGAGGAGTGTTAGATTTGTTTGAGCAGCCAGCAAAATCCACCATGAGCATAGGGGTTTGTCTCTGAAGCGTAGAGGAACTGGTGTCATGGTTCACCGGGATATCTGATAATTGATACAGGTCTTTGTATGAAACTAAAACAAATTTTTTGGCTACGGGACATTGTCCGGGTGTGTGGCAGGCATATCAGCTATTTTGCATCTTATGGCTGGTTACAGGTAGCTTGATTTCTATGCTTATTTAGTGCAGGTTACTAGAAGTAAGAGGACTCCAGAGAAATTTGGATTCAAGAAATGATGCTTTGGCAAGGAACTTCTAGGGTGATCACTAAAGATGAGATATCAATACCATCGTTGGGGAAGTAACAGAAGTTGGCAGAGAATACAAGTTGTTAACTGGATCTAAGCATGCATGATCTGTGAGGTTTGTGGGACATCATGGATAGATGCATAAGTAGTGCTGGTTGTTTTACGTACCAATACTAGGCTGGATTCGTACTAGGGCAGAGAATGGGTATAAGTTGAAAAGCAGTGAGCAGGTGGCCTTCCACACACAATGGATAAATATTGTAAATAAGGAAAGGAACTTAACAAGCATCAAGTGGACATTGGCTCACTGGAAATGTCTGCCTATTATCCAAAAGCTCATTGGTTCAAAGCTTGTTCTGTAGGTATGTTGCTTTTTTTTTTTTCCGTGTGCCGGGGTCAGGGCCAGTCAATTCTTGATGTACAGGCACTTCTTTTGAGGCACAAGCACTTGACATACCCAGTCTACCCATTCACATTGTTTGTTGTCTGCCTGAGTCTGATACTGCCCCAAGCACAATACATGGTTTAACCAAGAATAACTGGGGTACTTGCAACATTACAAAAGAACAGGTATCAATAATGTGATTAAAAAAATGATGCCTTAAAGAAGCACCATAAAGAAAAAGAGGAAGCACAAAATTCCAACATGAACAGAAACTCGCCCCCAAAAAAAACGTCCAAGTTCGATGTTATGGTAATGTTATCTAGTAGTAAGAATCTGGAGAACTGAAGTGACCCTCCCTCTGCTACCATGGCCCACACACATACAGCTGTCACCTCCTGCCTGCCCTTCTGCCCCTGCCTGCCCTCCTGATGTCATCCTGCCTGCCCGCCTGTCTGCTGCCCTCCTGCCCTGCAGCCTGCCTGCCTCCACTGCCCCTGCATCCAGCCATGGCCTATCCCCCGTCCCCACCCTTTGGTGCTCTCTCCACTGCCAGACTCTCCCTGCCTACCTGCCTGCCATTGCGGCCTGCCTATCTGGCCTGCTGCCGCCCTCCCCCCTGCTACCCCTGCATCCAGCCATGGCCTATCCCCCGTCCTCACCCTTTGGTGCTCTCTCCCCTCAACTCCAGTTGAATATCCACTGCTCCCTTTCTCTGCAGAAGCATTGCCCCCATCGGTCAAATAGCAGCTCCCTTGGGGAGGTCCTTGGAGAACACATGCAATAGAAACCTGTAGTCCAACGCTTCCCCAGTCATAGCCTTGTGAGTAGTCCTCTCTGAGGGACAACTTGAAACGGTCCGTGCTATGGAGAAAGGACTAGAGGAGATGCTCCCTTTCTTTGCAGAAGCATTGCCCCCATTGGTCAAATAGCAGCTCCCTTGGGGAGGTCCTTGGAGAACACATGCAATAGAAACCTGTAGTCCAACGCTTCCCCAGTCATAGCCTTGTGAGTAGTCCTCTCTGAGGGACAACTTGAAACAGTCCGTGCTATGGAGAAAGGACTAGAGGAGATTGCTGGCAGGTCATGGGTCACTCTTTGGCCTTGTTTTGCCTTGCACATCAGCACCTCGTACATAGCAGAGGTGGTGCTGATACGCAAAGGCATCTTCATGGTTCGCCTCACCTCAGTAGATGCCCCACGAGAGCTTGTCGACATCTTCCCAATTGCAGTGTGAAGGGGGCCATGTACACCTTAATATTATAGCTTCAGTCTCCTTTGGGCATATCCACTGATTCGAAATGTCTTGTCACCCTCCGCTTCCCAGGTCTTGCGATGGAGTATGACCAACTGCTGGTAAAGTTCAGGCTACCCTTTGGCACAGTATTTCCTGGTTCTTTTGTTGATGTGCTGACGGGAGCAAGGGTGCCAAAGGTGCACATAACAATGGTAGATGTCAAGAAAATATGTGAAGTTTTGGAGTTTGAAGCCGCACAATAACTTATCAGTCATCAATTTACTCCCATCACTAGACAATTTAGGTAGTGTTGAAATGGCATATGCTTGGACACCAAGCCTCTAAGTGCACATGCTTTGGGGTGAAGGCCACTCAGCAGGGCGTTTATTAGCTAGGGGCACACCTGTTGGTGGCGAGGATGGCTTCATTAGAGTTCAATGTCAGTGATGTAGGGCACAACCCAATCCCCAGTAGTCGAAGCCAAGCATTAGATGCACTCCAATAGCGTGGTCTCTACAACCAATATCTAAAGCCCCTTGTTTCCACAGGAAATGGAAATCTCCAAAGTTTATAAGCCTCAAAATAACAAGGTGCATTTGATTGGTTCCTCCAAATGGACCGATTTTTCACTCTTGCAAAAACGTTTTGGGGCCGGTGATGGGGCATGTTTTGCAATAGCTAGGAAAGGCATGGGATGGAGTTGCGTTGAGATTGGTGGCACAATTGCTCGATGGACATGAATTGGTGGTGAGGCATAGAGTTTCCTCACCTTAGTCTTCTTATTTGCGTCCCAGTGTAGTGGCACCTACCAGTAGATGTGTGATTGAGTAGCCATAGCTCATGCTACTTGTTACTATCAAGTGGCAAAGGCTCACATGATATGGAGAACGTTGTGTAGTTCAGGTTTTGAATATCACTCCCCTTATATATCCATAGGCAATATGGGGGATTGTTTTTTGCCTCTAAGCCAGTTGCCAAGCACCATTGCATATCCCTTGCATCTCCATGTTTTTTGCCTTCAATAATGTCGAGTTGGAGCTTGTTCAACAAATCCTAGAGTTACCCCATGAGCATACATATGGCATCTTGGAAAGTGAACAACCACCACTTCAGTGGTGTATGGGGTTCTAAGAAGTTGATTGCTTGGTGCAAGCTATAACTAGCCCTTGGAGGATGTATTGACATCTTTAGGAGCATAAGTTGTTTCGTTCCTATGCTAGCATGTGGGAAGGTGCTTCTAGGAATTCTACACACCTTTTGGGAGTACTCTATTGGTGCCTATAGTCGAAGTAGGCTACGCAACATAGTTGGCTCAAGCTTACTGTTTTGTTTGTAGGTAGGGCCTCATGGTTGCTAGACATTGGAATCCTCAATGTCTATACATCTATGGATGTTGAGCTGCATGGTGTTTTTTTGGATAGAAATTATGGCTTGATTGTTTGAGGTGGACTCTTGGATTCTTGGAGGCAACTTTAAGAACTTGGAGACCTTCGAGGTCAATAGGAATTGACTTTTAGAGTATCATGGATCAGTAGGAGACTCAGGAAGCTTTCAATTTTGCAGTAGAAGCATGTGATGTATGGAGAGGCTCAACTTTTTGCTAGGAGAGGTGGCTATGTGCCACTCCTAGAGGAGCTAGATAGGTTTTGTGGGGAAGTGGCACAGTTCATGGGGTGGGCAAATTGGACAGTTGCCAAGGACCACATTGTTGGATCATGCATTGTTTTGCAGTTCACAAGGTTGGTAGATCGGTCTATAGGTAGGGATCATAGTGTTGGACAATTGATCCAGTCCTCTCTTTAGATACACCTACTTCAACCCTTAATCCTCAAGGGCCTTGTAAGGAGACTTGGCAACTATTTAGAGGTTGCTACAGGGGCCCTAGTGCGATCACACCCTCCATGTGTAGCAATTGCAAACATGGGCAATTATAGCAAGCTTAGAGGATAGTTTCTTTTGGACTTTAGATGCTTTCTAGGTGCCAAAAGGAAACATGTGCACAGAGTTCTTCCAAGTGCATCGGCCTCGCACCTTGGGAGATCAAATTTATAGGTTGCACAATCAATATGGGGGAGAGATCTTAGAGGTGATGGGGCTCTTTCAGTTGGAGATGGTCTTAGCTAGAGTACTCTGTTGCAAGTAACAAGCATGGGATTGTCTCTCTTTCCTAGTGACAGAGGAAATAGTCTCAACTCAAGTACTCTATGCAGTGAGCAAGTGTGAGATTGTATCTCTTTCCCAGTGATAAAGGAGGCGAGTCATTGATTCCTTTCTTGAAGCATACATTTCATGCTTTCTAGTCATAACATGGGTAGAAGTGCTCAGTATTGGATTGGCTATTTGAGGCTCTTCACCTATTGGGAGGAGATGAAGCTTCCCTTCCTATATGCATTCCAAGAGATCTTTAGCTCATGTGAGATCATGTCTTGATAGTCTCATGTGAGATGTCCTCCCCAATATTTGGTTTTTAATAAAAAGTTGAGGTTTTTGTGTTTTATATTTTGAAACTATTATGCAATTAATGCTAACTTCACTAAAGACAACGTTATATCAACAAACAAAAATTTGATAAAACTTGTATAATCCAAGATAGAATGCAATACCAATTTTTTTCATGAATATAACCAATTCAAGATAGAATGTACATTCCAAGATTGATAAAGCTTGTATCCAAGATAACAATATTTTGATAGAACTTCTACAATCCAAGGTAGAATGTACATTTACCACTTATGATAAAGTGCAAAACCAAAATTTTCATGAAAATAACCAATTCCAAGTTGGATTACTTTTGCATTATCATATTCATTACCTTGGACCCTTGAGTTCCAACCACACTACATCCACATGAGATACAACTCAATTGGATCTTTTTCTCTCATCATCACTTACTAACTCTTACACACACACACACACACACACACTCTCTCTCTCTCTCTCTCTCTCTCTCTCTCTCTCTCTCTCTCAATTGAACCTTGATAATCATAATGAGAAAAAGGAGTTACAAGTACACCAAAACAATCCACATTGTTTCATTCATTCATTCACTTAACATTATTATATTCATTATCATAGACTTGTATGTCAATAATTACAGTGAATCATGCTCAAGTACACTTAAAAAGAGTCCATAGTTTTGATTATCTCTAAATTTATTATATTCCATGATGGATTAACTTGAAGTCATAACTGCTCTCTCTCTCTCTCTCTCTCTCTCTCTCTCTCTCTCTCTCTCTCTCTCAACTCATCATGGTGGATGATATTTGAGCACACTTTTAATGATTAATAATTAATATAATTGAGCAAGAATGACCCTTAACATGACCAGAGCACTATGCATTGACTTGAACAAGTGATCTTAAGTCCTGTGCAAATGACCAAATAGAGAAAATCAATAGCAAGGAGGTTGCAGTTGTGAACCTTCTAATCGAGCCTATCCTCTCATATGCACATAATGCTTCAGGAAAATGGATATTTTGATCTATTTTTAATGATGGAGTTTAGGACCTTGAAAAAAATATCCACCTTTGTTGCATGCCACTGGGGAATGGCCAAAGATGGTGGAAGGCCTTAGGGAGCTAGCATGTGCAACTACATCAAAGGAGAAGCTAGCCTTGTGGAACACAAAGTGGAGGGAGGAGGTAGGGTGTGCAAAGAGGGCCAAGGATTAGTTTGGCCCAACATCTCTTTCAAAGTGTTTCAAGAAGGCCATTGGTGTAGGCACTAGTGTAGGAGCTATTGGTAACAAGGTCCATCAAAGGTAGGGATGTTGTCACACACACTGAGGAATCACTAGTGCATATTGACAATTGGAATCCCTTTCAACACATTAAAGCTAGGTAAGGTTCTTGGATAGTGAGTCTTTGACCAATGCCTTGAAGTTAGTATAGGTAATATAGTTATTCTTTCTTGGACATCAGATACTACACAAAGATGTATAAGGGTTCCAATCACACAAAACTACAAGAATTTAAAGTGGGGTAAGATATACAAAAAGACAAATTTATCCATCATGTGATGTATTGCTTTCAATTTTGAGATCCTTAAGTGATTGCTTTGCCTCTCTTAAATGGAGTTATGCTCAATGATATTTTAATGTGGGACCCATATCATGACTATAAGTATAACAGATCTATTGAGTGCATACAAAAGCCAACCATTGTTTGTAGACTAGATTTAGACATGGATGGTTTGTAATGTGGGCATGACTAGAATCCAAGGGTAATTACTCCAAATCATTCATGTGTTGGTGTATAGGATGAAGGCTCTACATAGTGCTGGCATAATCGATTCCAATTTGCATGCAAAATAATAATGTGTTGGCATCACCCATTCCAATTTGTATGCAAAATAATATTGTGTTGCCCTTTACCAAAGACAATATCCCAATGTAGGTATAATTGATTGGGGTTGTAGGCATGACAAGGCCAATCCTCAACTATTTATGTGGAGCTAATGCAAAGTCCCTTTATGCCATTTGCAAGTACCAAAGGAAAGGGGACAAGGAAAGGAGGAGGTCATGGAATTTTCTTGAGATTTACGATCCATTATGCCAATTCACTTATACCAAGGATTTCGACGTGTATAGTTTGGTTGGCTCATTCTATACCTAATCGAATTAGGGCATTTAATTCGATGCCTTTAGCCACATATGGAGTGGAGGGATGCACTCTATAGAGTGAAAGGCTAGAGATCGCATGTTAATAAATGATTAGGGCCCTGTGACCATGCTTTGTTGATTTGGAGGATTTTTTGAGAGCAAAATGCAACACTAATCATACAAAGGTGCAATGACCTCTTGTATAGCTTAGGCCAATCCTAGTCTACCCCTTGTAATGAGCCCCAATCTTTTGTAAAAGAAAATATTATGGAAATAAAAATTAGCAACTTTCATTGTCTTTATGAGTCCAATGGTGCTTCGAATCTCTTGTTTATATTGCATGATTCAATTGTGAATCCGGTGAGTTTATTACATAATTTATATATTTGTGTCTATAATTGGCTTTGGAGCTTTTTTTAATCAAGAGTAACAAGTCATACATGTTAAGAGGTGCATTTAAGCATGTCAAATTAGTTCAAATTCTCAATATGGTGAGATAATTTATATCATTGGTGTTAGAGGCTTTATATATTGAGACAACCTATGTCATACATGCTAGCTTGTGCATCATATTAGTTTAAATTCTAAGTATTGGTATTATAGTTGGTGCTAGGGCCTTTGTTTATTGAGATAGACAATGTCGTGTGTGGTAGATTATGCATTTCATTCTGTCATTGGTTCAAATTCTAAGTATTATGAGATGTATTAGATAATTGGTTGTGAGTTCTTTGTCTCTCAAAGTTTCTATGTAAGACATGCAAACTTCTCTCATTATTGTGGATGTAGTTATTTGTAGCCTATTTATCTTCTTATCTTATTTGCAAACATGAAGAACTCTAACAGAACATGGTAGAGGACTTGGTGAGGGATGAGGGAAAAAATAATGAAGAGAGGAATCACAAAGAGCATACTCAAAATATGTACAACTACCTAAAAAGTTTTGTAGTGGCATTGGATGAAAGAGAGACCCAATGCATAGCCCGACGACTCTCACAATGGGCTAATCTAACAAACATGTAATGGAAAGAAGTTAACAAGGCCATGACCATTAACATGGTCAAGATGGTGTGGCCATGCTTAGACATAGAGATAAAGGAGCAATGGAAAGTCAGCAAGTGCCTCCATGAGGTCATCAAGGACAACATTGAGCACATAGCCCTCCAAGGATTTAGAAAATCTCTTTACCATCTCGATTCCCCCTTACACCTAGCAAAGATATTGTACATACGCTTTATGATGGGTCAACTACTGGATTTATCTTCAAAGGAGGCCTACCATTCTACTAAAGAATTACAATCACAATGTGTGACTATCATTAGGGAAGATCTGTGGATGGCATTGCAAGGGGCAACATTGGACCTGCATGCAATAGAAGAAGACTTGAAGAAAAAACTACTTAAAAGGATTAAAAGTTCCAACAAGTTCTACAAGCCCATATACCACTGCAAGTCCCTACTTGCATTGAGAAGCGCATAGAAATGCTCATGCAAACTACTACACATGTAAAGAACCATGTGATGGAGGGTGCTTCTTAGGGGACACTATCGTAGGACCATCCCATGTGCACCATGCTTCATCCCCAAGTCTTCATCATGTAGTTTTTGGATGCCCCCATGTGCATGACCAATATTTGTATGGGGAGTTCAAAGCCATTCAACAAGGTAATAGGCTCTTGCTTTCTTTCTTGTGAGCATCACATGCATCTTGCTTGCATAATGCATTGAATGTTTTTTTCTAATAGATGTCACATGCTTTACTGTATTTCCTATAGCATTGTATAAAATATTTAGAATGTGTTATAACAAGCTCATGAGGGTGCACAAGAGAGCACCTATAGTGAACTTATAATTTTATTGGAACCTACTTGGAGATTGCAATGTGATCTTATTTGTCCATACATTCAATGGCAAGTAATGGTAAAAGTTGTTGGGGTCAATTTGCAATACTATAGATATTTGATTCTCTATTTATTTTTAACTTTTAAGATTTATCGAGTATGGATACAAGGAAGACTTCTTTCACTCTACTAGTTATGTGTCATACACCATAAATTAATAAGTATATCAAATGTTCAACCTTACAAATTTGCAGGGGTCTATCATTTCTGATGCTCAAGGTTTTTGCATCAAATCTAAGAGAGATGCGAAGCTTCAAAGCTAATCCATTTTAGTATCCTATTGTTGTAACCCCTCAAACATTGATTGGAATGAAGTTAGCCTAGAAGCAAGATGCTCCTCAATGTTTATATCTGTTACCTCTAGACTCATTCAAATCTAAATATGTGTTGTAATGGCCTTATTGGTGCCCTTAGAAGACCCCGTTAGAGATTGATGCCTACATCTTTTTTTTTGTATCATCACAATTGTCCATTCATAGGGGCATACACTTCTCATAGTCTTCGCTCTTAAAAGTCTACAAGATCCAATCATTACCATATATATGCACTAACTTCTCGACCGTGCCTACCAACAATCTATTTCGAATAGTGCTTTAATTCTTCACATGCATCTTTAATAGATGTCCAAATATTTGTATGTACTTTAATTCTTCTCTGAGCTATAATTGCTAGCACTTGTTCTAGTGCCACACTGCAAGAGGTCTCAAATATGGACAAATATCCCCTATGTTCATGTTCCACCACTTTCATGTTGGCTAGCCATCTCTTACACAAAGAGATTAGAGAAGGAACCTTCTCTTAGTTTGCATTTGGAGATCTCCTAGACACATTCTTTGTGTGATGCATCATCTCTCACATACAACATATTGATCACAATATAACAACCACCTTATTATCACTCCACAAATCTAGTCCTATACTCAGGATCTAGCAAGTATGTGACATTATGCAATGGTGTATAGATGGCAACTAACCTTTGCTAAACATATTTTAGCAACGCCTTCCTTTGAGAAGCCTTGAAAGGTTTTTGCCATGGCTTTGCAATTATGTTCTTAATCTCCTCAAGGGACTGGACTCTAAATTGTGTTTCACTATCCACCATGGCATCCATACTTTCCCAATCTTAGCCACCTCTTTTTCCATATTGCATATGGCATGCATGACAAGAATCATCACATGATATGCATCAACCACAAACTACTACCACATCAATTGTTGAGACAATTGGAATGCAACCTGATAGCCTTATCCCTCCCCCACACACTTTCTTAGCCTTGCAGTTGTACATGTCCATGCGTGAGAGTGTTTCTATCAAAGTAGCCTTGTTTGGAAGTAAGGACTCCAAAGTGTAACACTGGGTACAAAATCATGTTTCAGTAGGAATCTTTACCATTTATGACATTTGATTCCACTTATAAATATCAAGAACCCAACCTCTCTTGAAAGAAAACCTGACAATTTTCTTGCAATCATTAATAATAGGAGTGAACCAAATTGTATCCTCCTTTTCATACCAATCTCTCATCATTGACTTAAGTGAGTGGATGTTGCAAGCATTGCACATAATCTCTGGTTAACACTCTTGTACAATTGTGGTGGCATTTCTGTAATTCTTTGCATTGTCCATAACCACCAATACCACAATGTATGGCCTCTTCAATGGTTATGCATAAGATCTATGCAATGTACGCCTTTGATCTGACCTTCCTTGTGCCCTCCATGGACTTTAAGAATGTCTCCCCCTTGGTGAAAGTAACATTGTGTTTAGGATTTGTCATTGTTGAACATTGGACCAACATTGGACCCCCAACTAGCTGATATAGTGGTATATCTAGTCATGTCCAAGTTTCCTAGAACAACCCTCTCAACATGCTCTTGCACATCTAAGTAGAACTTATCAAGAACATCATGATAGATTGAATGATAAGGTGAAGGGAAAAAGCTAGCCCTAAACTCCCCAATGTTCTTCCATGCATGTTTTGTCATTGCTTGGCCCCAAAAAAAAAAGCCTTAGTCAATGCCATTAATGCTTCTTCTAAGAAAGTCAAGCAAAAATTCTCATAGTGTATCATAAGGCTAAACTTGAGTTATGTTATTGGCCTTGTTAGTCAGCTTAGCACACTTATGAGTCTTTACTTATGAGGCTTTTTTCCATATTTCCAAAGACAAGCACATTAAGTTGGATCCAAAGTCTATCAAATGCATCTTTTTTAGATATAGTGATGTGGATGAGATGGGCTATCGCCTTTAGGATTCCAAGCTCGGAAGGTTATCTGCAACCATGATGCTAAATTCCATGAGGAAAGGATGCATATGAGACCAAAGTAGGTGATTGAGATATGCATAATGATCTTTCAGGAGGAATCTCCTATTACAACACAACTAGCACTAGTTAAACAACCTGCTATAGCTAGCTGATGATATAGGGGCCTAGGATCTGCCTATTGTATAGGACCATGATGTTGGATAGAGAGGACAATCCACACAATCTCCACAACTAGTCTTGAGATGCTCCACTAGAGCTTCATATCCTCTTGATTGTTTTGAGCTCTCTATGCATTATGTGATAGTGACAAATGCTTGTGAGTGTCTCACTTATGAGGAGGCTATAAGTAAAAAGATGATAATCGTTCTTGGGAGAGGACCATGTAGTCTGCATATGATTTACTACATAAAAACCATCCATGGGATTTGGTTTCTTTGCCCAATGGGAAATATGCATTGCCATGCAAGTGGATGTATACGTTGAAGAGTACCCTTGGTCACCCCAAGCTAGCATATAAGGCCAAATTGGTTGCTAAGGGTCTTAAGTAGGAGAATGAAATTAATTTTGATAAGATATTCTCTCTGTGTAGATGGATCCGTAGTAAATGCATGTGAAAGTGACTTTTCTTCATGGAGACTTTCACGAGGACATTTATGTGTAGTAGCCTAAGGGGTTTGAAGAAAATGGCAAGGAACACCTAGTGTACAGATTGAGGCATGTCTTTATAGAATTAAAGCACATAGGGAATGGTATTATAAGTTTGATGTCTTTATGCATTCATAGGGTTACTCCTGTAGTGATATGGATTTGTGTCTTTATACAAAGAAGGCCCGTGATGATAGCCTTATCATTTTGGTGCTATATGTTGATTTTTGGAGTGCTCATGATGAGATAAATTCTTTGAAGACTTAACTCAAGAATATCTTTGAGATGAAGGATATGGAACACGCCTCTCATATATCCCAATCACTC